>NC_087204.1:52792480-53057480 GCF_015104395.2 Macrobrachium nipponense | reverse complement strand
GTAAAATACGTCCAGTCGGCAAACGGGAGACAAAAAATGTCGACGTAAAATACGTCCAGTCGGCGTAAGAGGGTTAAGATGGTGGCCTGAGAAGAAATGAACATAAGTTAAGTTGTTGGTCGGTTTCCTATAAATACTGAATTTACATTGAAATGGTTCTCTATGTATCAAAACATCTAAGAAAGGGAGGCAATTGTCTTTTTCTAATTCTAGAGTAAACTTAATCGATGGTACTTGGTTATTTAATTTAGAGAGTAAATCATTTACATCAATACCGACAGGAAGAACAGCTAAGATATCATCAACATAAGGATACCACTTTACAGGAATATAAATGATATTAAGTATGTAGTGTTTTTCAAAGAATTCCATGTAGAGGTTTGAGAGTAGTGGTGATAAAGGATTTCCCATTGCCATGCCAAATATTTGTTGATAAAATTCACCATTGAATATAAACTTACAATCACAAATGCACAAACTCGTGAGTGAAATAATGTGACTTATAGGTAGAGGTAATTCATGCTGAGTTAGTTCATTACTAAGATATTCTAAAATAGAGTCTATAGGGATTTTAGTAAAAGGAGAACATTCTTCAAAACTAACGAATCTATCAGTAGGGCAGAGAGCAATTTTGTTTAATTTATCAACTAAATCTAGAGAATTATATATACGAGAATCGGAGATGGTTCCAAGTACCGGGGACAAGATCTTAGTGATATATTTCGAAAGTTTATATGAAATTGAACCAACAGTACTGATAATAGGCCACATAGGGTTATTTTCTTTGTGTGTTTTGACTAATCCGTACAAGTAAGGTAGCGAAGGAGATCTGACTATTATCTACAGTGGCAACAAGGATAAAACTCCCATAAACTTATGCCATGAAACACAACCATAGATAAAATTGGGGGAAAATAATTTTAATCAAAACTAATGGGCTTGAAAGAACACATTTTACTATTGTTTTCACACTGATAACAGATAACAGATAACAATGTACAGCTCGTATTACAATGATATCAAGTGGAAATAGAGAATAGAATCACATAAATTTTTTTTACACAATAAATATGGCCCCCATCTGTTAATAAAAAATAAAATTTAATTTAGTTCAAAATGAGACTTATTCAAGTCATATCTTGACTTAAAAACACGTTGTATAATGAAAAATGACCTTGTCCCGTATAACTAAAGTATTTAGATACGTATTTGTTTATGGTAACTAGATGCAAGAAAATTGGCTCAGAATTGAGTTAAATAGTACACCGAAATAAACTCATATTCGACATCAGCTGATTTTCCAAACCAAAACATTGCCTGCTATATGTTAGTATTTTATAATACAGTGGTACCTCGAGATACGAAAGGCTCAACTTACGAAAAACTCGAGATACGAAAGCTAACACAAAAAATTTTACGGCTCTACATACGAAAATTTTTCAAGATACGAAAGGTTACTGTAAAGTCCAAGATTCGCCCGGACCACCGATAACAATTTTGAAACTCGCGCCGCCAACTGAGTAGACTAGCCTCCATCTTCCTGCTCTCCCATTGGTTCCTAATGCTAGTCACCGCCATGAGATCCTTCTCTCCTATTGGTCACCATCCTTCCTATCATGCATCTACTACGTAGCAGCTTGCCTCGGCCACTCGTTGCCAGCATCGTTATCGTACGCATACAGTATTCGTTCATTCTAACGATTTTGTTTATCAATGTAAATTCGTTAGTGATTTTGTTGAAGTATACGTACTTTATCGTGTTGTGTGAGAATTTTACTCTACTTATACGTAAATTACATACAGTATAAACGTAGTCATGGGTCCCAAGAAAGTTGAAATTCACGGAAAGAAGAGAATGCTCTCTTTGGAGACAAAGATGGAGATTATCAAGAAGTATGAAGCTGGTATGTGATTGAGTGTGATTGCCAAGGAATACGGCCGAAATCCGTCGACAATAGGCACCATCCTGAAGCAGAAGGATGTCATCAAGGCAGCTACACCGTCCAAGGGCGTTACTATTTTGTCCAGCAAGAGGACCCACATGCACAACGAGATGGAACGGCTGCTTCTTGTCTGGATAAAAGACAAAGAAACCGCTGGCGATACGATAACGGAGACGGCAATCTGCCACAAGGCCAGCGCTATTTTAGGCGATTTGATTGCCCAGGCCGAAGACGACAGAGGAGAAGAGACATCAATGCCAACCCCAGAGTTCAAGGCTTCGCATGGGTGGTTCGAGAAATTCCATAAACGGACTGGGATCCATTCTGTGGTGCGGCATGGGGAGGCTGCCAGCTCGGACACGAAAGCAGCCGAAGCCTTTAAAAAGACGTTCGACGAGATGATGACCAAGGAAGGCTACAGTTCTCAGCAAGTCTTCAACTGTGATGAGACTGGCCTTTTTTGGAAAAAAATGCCTTGTCGGACGTACATCACGGAGGAAGAGAAGAAGCTACCCGGGCATAAGCCTATGAAAGACAGGCTTACGCTCGCACTTTGTTCTAACGCCAGTGGGGATTGCAAGGTGAAGCCCCTACTGGTCTCTCATTCCGAGACTCCTCGAGCCTTCAAGGCCCACAAAGTGCTTAAGGAGAAGCTTCCAGTGATGTGGAGGGCTAATGCGAAAGCCTGGGTAACGAGGCTTTTGTTCACGGAGTGGGTAAATCTGTGTTTCGGCCCGACAGTGAAGAAATTCTTGGAAGACAAGCGCCTCCCTCTGAAATGTCTGCTGGTGTTGGACAATGCCCCTCCCCACCCTCCTGGCCTCAAGGAAGATATCCTAGCGGAGTATTTCTTCATCAAGGTTCTTTATCTTCCACCTAACGCCACCCCTCTCCTCCAGCCCATGGACCAGCAAGTGATATCAAACTTTAAGAAGCTGTATACGAAACATATTTTCAAGAGATGTTTCGACATCACTGATACCACAAAACCTCACCTTGCCTGAATTTTGGAAGGAGCATTCCGACAAAGTCATATGCATCCGACTTATCGACCAAGCTTGGCAGGAGGTTTCGAGGCGAACCTTGAATTCCTCGTGGAGGAAACTCTGGCCTGATGCCGTATCCGCCCAAGACTTCGAGGGATTCGACGTGGGCGAAGCTGGTGCTGCAGATTCAGAAACAGTTGACGATCCTGAAACTGTTTTGCAATCAGATCTTGACAAGATCGTTGCACTCAGCAAGTCCATGGGGTTGGTCGTCGACGAGGACGACATCAACGACCTTCTTGAGGAGCACCAAGAGGAGCTTACGACGGATGACCTGAAGGAGTTGGAGGCCATGCAACATAATGTCGTTCAAGAGGAGTTCTCTAGCAGCGGCGAGGAGGAGGACGACAACCCTATGACAACGGCAGAAATTAAGGATGTTCTAGCCGCTTTTCATAAAGTGCAATCATTTGTAGAAAAAAAAAGACACCCCAAAAAGGCTCACACAGGTTGTATGCTTGCACAGTTCGATGATGTTTGCCTGAGTCGTTTCAGGAACATTGTGAAAAGTAGGCAGAAGCAATCTTCCTTGGTAGCAGGAGTAAGTAAAAAGGAAGAACCAAGTGATACTAAAAAACAGAAACTTGAAAGTGGTGATGAAGTTGAAATTTTGTATATATATATATTATATATATATATATATATATATATATATATCTATATATATATATATATACACACAGTAGTACCTCGAGATACGAAAGGCTCAACTTACGAAAAATCCAAGTTACGAAAGCAAAGACGAAAAATTTTACTGCTCTACATACGAAAAGTTTTCAAGATACAAAAAGTTTCTGAAAGTCCGAGATTCGCCCCATAACAATTTTGAAACTCGCGCCGCACGCCGCCATCTTAGTTATAGTAGACTCGCCACCATCCTCCTGCTCTCCCATTGGTTCCTGATGCTAGCCAAGCCATGAATCCTTCTCTCTAATTGGACAGCATCCCTCCCATCATGCATCTTCTATACATACGTACTACGTGTTGGCTTGCTTTACCTCGGCCACTTCGCACCCGAAACTTTACCGTACGCAATCGGCATTCGTTCGCTCCAACGATTTCGTTTAGTAACGTAAATTCGTTAGTGATTTCATTGCAGTACGTACATATTATCATGTTGTGCTACTTTATCGTGTTGTGAGAACGTAACTTAATTACGTACAGTACATAGAGTCATGGGTCCCAAGAAAGTTGCTGAAGTTCACAGAAAGAAGAGAATGCTTTCTATGGAGACAAAAATGGAGATAATAAAAAAGTATGAAGCTGGCTTGCGGTTGAGTGTGATCGCTAAGGAATACGGCCGAAATCCGTCGACGATAGGCACCATCCTTAAGCAGAAGGAAGCCATCAAAGCAGCTACACCTTCCAAGGGCGTCACTATTTTGTCCAACAAGAGGAGCCATGTGCATAATGAAATGGAAAGGCTGCTTCTTGTATGGATCGAGGACAAAGAAATCGATGGCGATACGATAACCGAGACGGCAATCTGCCAGAAGGCCAGCGCTATTTTCGGCGATTTGATTGCCCAAGCCAAAGACGACGGCGGAGAGGGGACATCAACAGCAACCCCAGAGTTCAAAGCTTCTCATGGGTGGTTCGAAAAATTCCGTAAACGGACTGGCATCCATTCGGTGGTGAAGAAATTGAAATTACGTAAACTATAAAAAAGTAAAACGAAATGTAAAAATCAAAAAAAGACAAAATAAATTTTATTTTAAGTTTTTTGTAAAGTTAAGTGTTACAGTTTTGTTAATGTGTTTTGTAAAGTTTAGTTTGTTTTTTGACATTTTTTTATGTGTTTTGTAAAGTTAAGTGTACGTATCTGCCGTTTGTCCTCCTCCTCCTCCTCTGCTGCCACTTTCGGAGATAGCCTCACTTGAAAGGTAAGCTTCGACATTTTACGTTACAGTAATAATATTTCTTGTACACTAATAAACACTTTATTTACAGGTTTGGATTTTTATTCTTAATTTAGGTATTGAATGGTCCAAATTGTTGTAGTATTTCATTGTTTATAGGTCAATTTAGCTTTATTATGAAATTTAATGGGGTGTTTTTGGAGGGCTTGGAACGGATTAGCCATTTTACATGTAAAATGCGGTCCAAGATACGAAAAACTCATGATACGAAGGGCGCCTCGGAACAGATTAATTTCGTATCTCGAGGTACCACTGTACAGTAATATGAGAATACATACAATATTATTGGATACAGTCAATTAATGTATAAAAGATTCATGGAAAAGATACTGAAATCATTCATAATTTCACTCTTGATGGTCAGACACATGTATGATGATGCCAATTCAATGCTCTCTCTCTCTCTTTCTGTTATTCGCTTTACATATATGTCTTTTGGTAAAATGTTTAACATGACTGAAATTGTATTAATAATATAATCTCAAACATTAATAGAGTACCAAGCTAGGAAAAGTGCTATATTACATTTGAAGTAGGATGTTATTTAAAGTATACATTTGGTATTTGACCTTTCAAGATAGGCAGTTATAAGCATTTTTAGAGTGGGGTTCTAAGTATTCATGGGTTTTAACTATTCACAGGTATGGGTGTGTGGGGGGGAGTCCACTGTAGTTATTTTCCAGGTCACAAGGACAATAAGTTGAAAGGTATATAAATGTATAAGTGAAAAATTAAGGAAATAATGTAAATCATTTTATGCAAGAAAACTGTAGATAACGAACACAAAACAGTAGTAGGAAAAAGAAATTTATGCACTATTAGGTTAAAGTAAATTAGTTATTACTTTTGTTGGTTTAAATCAGCCTTGTTTACATTTAAGTTAACTTTTTGCCAAGTATGTTTACTCATACGTTGCCATGAAGTTAAGTGGCTTAGTGTTTTTGTGCCTCCTTTGTGTATTAGTGAACTATTGTTTTAATGATTGTTTTATTCTTTTGCCTTGAGTTTTTATAAACACTGGGAAGGTGATGAGTGGACATGGTGGACCGGTCAACGGCAGTTTGGGTGTTGACAAGATCTCACCAGTACTGTTTCCCGTCACAGCATTTATTTTGATTTGGAGGACGACTTAGAACCTACACCTTTCGGACCACTCGCTTGGACATTTCTTTAACGGATTCTGGCAGACGCAGATATACGTCTCTTGTACGTGTGTGTCCTTGGATCACGGCATTTTCCGCTCAGGTGTTGTTGTCACCTGCGACCTTCACACTGCAGTGGGGAGTTTCGCAGAGGCTGTCATCTACGACCACTGTTTCAACCCCTTTTTTTCCCGTCGGAGGATTTTTACGGGACAAGTGTCGTCGTTATTTCCTGGCATTGGATTTGAATTTACTTGCCGTGTCATCCTCGTCCAGCTGCTATACGGGAGTGAGAGCTACTAGACTCGTTAGATGACAAGTAGGGAGGCTGATGCCAGGTAAGAAGTATTATCGTTCCTCTTCTCTCGGGACAATGTGTTGCCCTTCTATTAGCAGTTTGATGGATTGATCACGGCTCAGGATTCAACCCCTCTTCTAAATATAAAGACCTAAAAAGAACCTGTACTGCAACCTGGGAGGTTGTAACAAGCACAAAACATATAAGCCATCCACACTGCATGACTACACCTGTACTTTGGATCCAGTTAGCAAAGACCCTGTGCCAATTATAGTCAAATGTTCTGAACCTGAGTATCATAAAAGTATGTAAATAATGTTCTAGTTATTTTGCAATATTTTATCATAGTTCTGCCAATGCTCTATTATTTGTTATTACCTAGCACAAGAAATTACCATATTTGTTGGTAAATTATTGTGTATGAGGAGAGAGAATAAAACCTGTATATTTTGGCAGATAACCAGTGAGTCCATTCCTCACAAAGTATACTTCTTTCTGAATTATAGTAATGGCCTTAGTCTAACATAGTGATTTGCATAAGCAGAACCTACCATCTTTTGTTTTCACATTCATATATGAAATATATTTTAAGCATATGCATTACATATTACCATACAGCATTATTGCAATTTATATCATTACAGCCTCAAAATACATCATAGGTACCTGAATTAATGCAATCATAGGGTACATACACACTAAAAACCATATGAATATCTGTTTGATAACCCTGGAAAAATTTTGGTTTTCCTTTCTTACCCCACACAAACATACTACTGATGCTGTCAATGTAAGCATATAAAAGATATATCACAATGTTACACTGATGCTGTCAATGTAAGCATATAAAAGATATATCACAATGTTGTTATTTGTATTGTAAGTCAGTAAAAAGAAATCATCAGTATAACATCAAAACCCATCAATTACAGTGCCTGAGTCAAATGAATTTATTCAAAAGTTATTCAAGTGTCTGTAAAACTAACTTAAGACTGTTTTTTTCACACTGCTTTACTGCAGATTGCATAATTCGAAGTCCAAGATATATACAGTACTGTAATATTGTTAATGTTGTTTCTGAATCCCTAAAAGGCTTTTAGGAACCAACTGTATCTCTCTTCCGTTATATTTCAACTATAATTAGTCAAAGTTTATGTTTGGACTTACATTTGATTAATTTCCTTCTCATTTCCTAATGTTTGTACTTAAATTTGATTAACCCTTAGTGGATGGATTGATCCTCAGGAATAGTAATAACAGGGTTGGGGTGGTGGACGGATTGAGCTTCTAACTTCAAGGGGGAATGTATTATGTCTGTCTCACGGCGTCTTTTTGTAAATTTGCTCGTAAATATTTGTAGATACAATTTTACATGCACCAGAGGAACCTGAAGGTGAAATATGAATGGTCATGATCATAAACATATTTCACTGTTAAGATATTCTGTAAATTACACAACCTCTTGGCATTGAGAATGAGCAATTTACAATGATGTACCTTGAAATAAACTTCTGAAGAATATGAAAACTCACTACATGATTTAATATCATAACAGAGAATAGAAGTTGAATTTAGACCCAAACACCACTGTAGAGCAAAATCTACATCCATTTGTTCTGACTGGAATATGGTTCTAAGTTGTACAGAAACATTCAGAAAAGGAAAGTAACTTTTCTTACCTTCCATTCAAAAGTCGTAAAACTGCCTGACGCTCCTTATTGTTTCCACAAATCATCTGATTTGTTAGCTGATCAAGTAGATTATCAGTTTCTGTGATTAAAGTAAATGTTCCAGTGGCTTCATAGTTGTAGGGTGAAGATAAAGGAAATAGACGAGAAACGTAGCGTATTATGTTGGCTTCACCAGATATAGGTGTCTGATGCAAGGGATTGACCTGGAAGTATCAAAAGTAATAAAAAAAAATCATTAAATAAAATTAAAATTAAACATTTTCCATTACTGCAAAACTGGATTGGTAATGATTTTGCTATTCAAAGCATAAAAAAATTACAACTTTTTATTCAATTTGTATTTTTCATAGCTAACAAACCTTCGGTCTTAACAATACGATAAATCTTAGCGCCAGCTCGAAAACCGGTTAAAAAACAAAGATTGTAAAGCAAGGAATCTGTGAAATCTGGCAACTCCTGTATGTACAAGGTGATAGCTGGTCAGAGACCGAGCACAGCACTTCGTGACATGTTAGTCTTTTCTTAACCACCCTGGAGAGTAGATGGTTATGCTTTTGCTCTCTTTTCAAGCCGGTTGATTTGTGCCCGTGTTTCCTTTCTTTTTCAGTGTGTTTGTTGTATGAGTGTTTCTGTTTAGTAATAGATTCCCCAGAGTCTTTACAGCCTCGTCAACGCATGTGCCCGGGTATTCCCGGATTCCTGTGCTCCAGGTTTATAGTGTCTACAAACACTGATCCTCATAAGACATGCAGTAGGTGCAGCGCTAATTATCATACTATTACTAATCCCTGCCTGAAATGTTGTTCCTAAGTCGCAGTGAAGGGTGTTTTACAAGAAGAGGGAACATCACAGTGTCTACTTGTCCTTCTTGGGAGGGTTTTTCTTCTCATCTGGACAATTCGGCTTCTCCCTCTTCCACAAGTGCTCTCCCTGTTGCAAATTCGTTTGTACCCGTCACCTTTCTTTTCTCCCATCGATTCGTCATTGGAGGTATTGGGAGTCCCTAAGGATAATGTTATGTTTAATGTAGCCCCCTCTCCCTTGGGTTCTAATACTCTTCCTGAGAGGGGGGAGGCTATGACATCTAATTCTTTGGTTTCAGATTCTGAGTCAACCAAGATGGTTGTTGTTTGGGAGTTGCTTGGTCTATGGGGTTCACCCTCCTTGGGTTGCATTTCTTGGAGGTGCGTAGCCCCCCTCCCCAGCCCTGGCCCCTGTAGTAGTCCCAACTCCCCCAGGACTCCTCTACTTTGGCTTTCGAGTGCTGCCACCTTGCCTGTCAACGTCAACGCTAAATAAGACGGGTATGAAGACGTACACAGAGGCCATGGATTTGGAATCAGAAATGAAGATGGGTATTCTTAATTGGAGATGGCTCAGAGTTTTAAATTGACCTGTATGAACACATGGTTTCAGAAGTTAGATAAGTATACTTGATAACTTACAAAAGTGGAGGCATGCAAAGCCAAATAGATTACATCCTGGTTAGAGGAGCTGACAAAAGCAATGTGACAATCTGCAAAGTGATCTTGGGAGAAGCATATGTTAAACAGCATAGGTTGGTGGTGATGGATTTTAAAATAAGAGGTAAACCCAAAAGGAGAAAGAGAAGATCTAAAATTAAGATTTGGGACCTTGAAGGAGGAAAAGGGGAGCAATTTAGGAGGACTGTGGGAGAGAGGGAAGAGGGAATGTAGAATTTAGACAGGGTAATAGAGTGGAAAATATCTGGGCAGACATGAGAGAAATATGGATACAGGAAGACATGCAAATGCACATGGTGTAAGAAAACAAATTCTAAAAAATTCTCCCTACTTACCACGAGAAGTTGAAAATTACTGTTTACAACCTCTTGTGGGGCCTCTTTTACAGAATTGTAAATATCAAATTACAGGCAGTCCCCAGGTTACGACGGGGGTTCCGTTCTTGAGACACGTCTTAAGCCGGAACATCGTCAAAAATCCTAAGAAAACCTTACTTTTAATGCTTTGGATGCATTCAAAACTATGTAAACTGCATTCTTGTTGCATTTTTCATAAAAAAAAACTTTAAGTATTGATTATTTTGCATTTTTGGTGTCATATTTCATCTGCCAGATCAGCGTTTGTAGGTGTTGTAACTCTGGAGCATGCGTCATAACCCTGAACATGCGTCGTAACCCTGGAAATAATTTCTTTTGAATACAATTGAAAAGCATCGTAACCTTGGAACGTCGTAACCCAGGGACTGCCTGTATACATCTTTTTCTAATAGTTTATTTTATGTTGTAAAATTATAATTACAGATCACTCAACATCATAACAGATAAGAACTAAAGCCAACAGCAACCCCTGAGTATATTTATCAGCAAATATATAAAAAATGTCATGTGAAAAAGAAAGACACTACATGCCCCCTTGAAGTCAAGTACATGACTAACTCATGAGATGCCTAGAATCGGCGAGCTAAGCCAGTCTAAAAGTTACCATTAGTAAATTCAAGGGCTATTGAAATACTGGAACCTTTTTCCCACCCGATTTCTACAAACTTATGGCGCACGACTGATATTCACCAGGAGGTAATCTACCCACCACTCAAAACCAGCTATTGTTACTAACATGAGGGTATCCGTTCATTAAGGATTAAGGCCATAAAACAATTCATAAATTGCAAAGGTTGTAACCAAATGAAAAATGGTTTAACACTGACCAATTACTTTTATAATGGAGTGTCATAAAACTCAAAAATTACTTTTAAAAACAAAACTAATTATTATCGGAGGCTCGCTAAGAGTTCACAGCCAGAGAACAATTCATAAATTATCAGTTATGGCTCAATGAAAAGGTGTAACACACAACAACTTCCTTTTAAAATGTGTTATGTCGTAAAATCCAAGAATTACTTTCAAGGCAAAACTATTATTGGTACTTACCATAAGGCTAGGTGATGAAACATCCTTCCAATGAAGAGTAAAAGCTAAACTGTGTTTTGATCTATCACCCTCTGGACTTTCAGTAAATGTCTTCTGAAGAGTTTCACCCACCTGAAATGAAAAATATCAAGAACTCAGTAATGCTAGCTTTCACAGTTCTATGTGAGAATTTTGCCTCGTTATCTATTTCACAGGTAATTCTAAAGAAAGTTTATTTCTGTATCGAACTGGTTGACCTAGATACTATGGAAGAGTGATGTAGTAGTTCCATTTGACAATGTTCTCAAGGGTCGCTTATAAGAAAGAGAGAGAGAGAGAGAGAGAGAGAGAGAGAGAGACGAGGGAGATATGAGAGACGGAGATGAGGAGAGGGCCAAGAGAGAGATATAGCGACGAGACGAGAGAGGAGAGAGCGAGAGAGAGAGAGAGAGAGAGAGAGAGAGAGAGAGAGAGAGAGAGACTGGTTGTTGTCTTCGTTAGGTTGTTTGTGTTTGTATAGGTAGTTAGTGAGTGAATTGCTTGTTAGTGGGTGGTTGGGTTCGTCTGCAGATTCGGTCGCGGAGCCTTGAGGAGTCAGAAGTGAGCAGTCTGTGTTCGGCAATCAGTCAAGTGAGACAGTTTTTTTTGGACAGAGGTAGTGAGTTGCTGTTGTGTTTTCTGGATTGTTTTGATATTGTGTAATTGAGTTTGTTGTGTCCGTCCGAAGGTTGTTGAGCTTGTGAGTTTCTGTTGTGTTTGATTTGTGAATTGTTGTGGTTATGAGTTATTGTGTAGTCTTGGTGTTGATTGGTGTTTGTTTGTGTTGCTGGTTTGTTGTGTTTTGAGTTGTGTAGTCTTGGTGTTGATTGCTGTTTGTTTGTGTTGGAATTGTGGTGTTTGTTGAGCTGTGTGAAGTTTTGGTGTCGTGGGTGTGTTTGTTTGTTAGTGATTTGTCATGTTGTTTTGAGTTGTTGTGTGGTTTTGGTGCTTGTTTGGGTTTTTTGGTGTATGATATTCAGTGGTTGTTGTGTCTCAGCAACTGAATCCAGTGGACAGCACAGTGTCTCGCCCTGACTGTGTCAAGTTTCCTGTTGAGTAAATGTGATTGCAATTGTGTTTTTTGCCTTGCTGAAAAATGTGTCCTGTTAGTAATTAAAATAACTTAAAAGGGAAATTTGTAAGGCACGAGTGGTTAACGTAATGTGGGGAGGTCTTGCTCGCTTTTGCTTTTTTTCAGCTTGTGATTCCACCACATTACTTTTGCGCCCGAACAGGGACTACTGGTGTGGCTGTAACAAGAAGGCTGGGACAGCAAGGATGGTATGACTACTGAAGAGGTAAGGATGGAAGAGTTGGATGAGGTTAGGGGACTTAGGGAGGAACTTTGGCAGGTGAGGGAAGCTAAGAAAGAAGTGGAAGTAGAGAATGAGAGGTTGAGGACTGAGTGTGAGAAGCATAAGAGGGAGTTGGAAAAGTTGAGAGGGATGATGAGGAATGCGGAAAAGGGAATGAAAGAGGAAGTGAAAGAGGCCGAACAGCAGATGGTTGAGAAGATGGATGAGAAGTTGGGATTGATGATGAATGCTGTGCAAGAGATGAAGGGAATTATTGGAGAGGGAGCTGCTGGAGGTAGGCTTCCTGGGCCTTGTGACAGGCCAGGAGAGGTGAAGAACATGAAAGAGAGAGTAGATGAGAGTACGAGTGATGAGGGTGATGTGGTTATGAGGACAAGAAAGGAACGAGACAGGACAAAGATAGGACTGAGGATAAGGATAAAAAGGGGGCTGAGAAAAAGAAGACTAAGGGAAACAAGTTTAGTAAGGATCACGGACAGGATGAGACAAGGACTGAAGACGTTGGGGAAAGGGCTGAGAGTAAGGAACAGGATGAGAGTGATTTGGGTAGTGGTAGGTGGGAACAAGTAAATAAGAAGGGTGAGAAAGGCATGACTAAGAGCATGGATGTCACTATGGAAGTGGATTTATTGTATTCAGAAGATGTTAAGAGGGGTCAGATGGAAGTAGTGGAAGTGAGAGTGAGCGAGAAATACAAAAGGTAGTGTATATGAGAGAGGTACCCCGATGTGCACGGTATGAGGAATATGGGAGTAGGGAGATAAGGGACTTTTTCAAGGAATAAGAGAAATATTGCATGGCATAGTAAGGAGACAATAGGAGAGTTTGGGTTGGGGGTTAGGAGAATTTTTGACAGGGTACTTGTTAAGCATGTATGGGATAATGATGAGTGTAGGAGATGTGTCAAATGAGAGTGTTAAGACTAGGCTTATGGAAAAGGATAGGAGGGCAAAGAGTAGTGTTAGATATACTAGGAGGAAGAATGACTTTGAGGAGGCAAGAATGAATGTTGGTGAGTCATTGTCTGTGTATGTATGCTGGTTAGAAACATTGGCTAGGAAAAAGTTTGGGGATGAGGGAATAAAAGAGTGTAAGGAGCTAGTGAGGAAGTTGTTAGAAACTGTGCCTGAGAGTGTATATGAGTTTATAAATCTAAAAAGTAAGGAGAAAATGAGATGGACGAATGAGAGGTTAACATTGATATTTTGGAGATAGTTTGGGATTATGAGCTAAATAAGTGTATGAAAGAGAGCAGAAGTGTCAGTGTTAGGACCAAAGTAAATGAAGGTATGTCTGAGTTTAAGAGCTTATAGGGAGGCAGTTTTAGAAGGGCCGAGGCGAATGGCAGAGCGAGTGGTTGATAGGAGCATAAAAGCAAGCAGTGTAAGTGTGTTGAAACCTAAGAGAGATGGAAGACTAGGGTCAGTTAGCTGTGAGCAAGAGCAGAAGTGTTATAGATGTGGGAAATTAGGGCATAAGAAGAATGAATGTCGGTGGGCGTTAGGAGCTTGTTTCGGGTGTGGGAAGACGGGATATTTAGTTAGTGAGTGTCAGAGAGATAGGGACATTAAATGTTATAGGTGTGGGCAAACAGGGCATATAGTTACTGGATGTCGGGGTACCCATATAAACATGGTTTGCGGCAACCGTGGAAAGAATGGGCATTATGCTAGGATGTGTAAAGAACAGCATGGAAAGTGTGCTGAATGTGGAATGGAAGGTCATGTGGTGAGTGTGTGGGAATTCGGGAAACTAGGTGTTAAGGGGATTCAGTTGGGTGGGTCCTCTAGTGGGCGGGCAGTAAGAGTGATGCATGTACGACAAGGGTTGTTGCATGAAGAAGGGTTTGGGGATAGAGCCCATGAATGCATGAGTGTAAAAGTAAGGTGCAAAGGGGCATATTTGGTTGCTTTGATTGATACCGGATGCAGCGTCAATGTTCTTTTTAACCTTTACTGAACGGGTAAATATACGAGTACAGACATGCAGATCCTCAGGCCGGGTAAACTTTGAGGTTGCCCAATTTACAAAAAACATATCAATGGAAAGAGGAAGATATGCAAATATACATGGCAAAAGAAAAAAATTCTGAAAGATTTTCCCTACCTTCCATGAGAAGTTGAAAATGACTATATTTACAACCCCTTGTAGGGCCTACAATCGTAAATTTTGCCATATTATATATGTTTTTTTTAATGAATACAATTATTTTATTTTGTAAAATTTTAACTACTGCTCACACAATATTAAAACAGATAAGATATAAAAGCAATAACAAATTCTTAGCATATTTGTTGAAAATAATTATGTAAATTTACCGAGAACAAAGATTCAGTAACATTTTTTAGTTTTAAATGTTTTTTCTAATATTTCTTTCCAATTTTCTTTTTAAAATTACATTTACAAACGACTTACTATTGTAAAAGACAAGAACAAAAAATAACAGTAACCCCTTGGTATCTTTACGAGCAAATTTACAAAAAGATGTCACGTGAGAGAGACGCAGTGCATTCTCCCTTCAAGTCACAAGCACTACTGAAGTCCTGAGATGCCCACACATGTGATCTTAGTCAGTATAAAAGTTGCTATAAGTGAATTTATGGGCTATAAAAGTATTGGCATCTTTCCCGCCCGATTCTTTTCAAATCGATGGTGCATAATATTGTTTAACTACAGGATCAATCTGTCCATCACCCCAAACCCATTATTGCTACTCCCAGGGATCAATCCATCCATTAAGGGTCAAGAATGGATGTGGTAAATTGCGGAGTGAATGTGAGATTAGGAAATGTAAAGGGGAAGTATGAGGAATAGGGAATTTAGGTATGCCTGTGGTGGGAATGTTACGTGAAATGTTAGAAACTGAAGAGGTAGTGATGGTTGAAAGTGACTTTTGGGTGATCGAAGGAATGAATGAATGAATAAGCATGATATGCTGTTAGGGTACAGGTTTTTGAAGAAGTGTGGGATGGTGATCCATCCAAGCGCAAACATGATTGAATTGCATATGAAAGGGAATGTACGAGGGGGGTTGTACTTGGATAGGAATAGAAGCGTAGACAATAAGGTATGGAAGGAGGTGCTGTTGACTGTGAAAGAGAGTGTAAAAGTATCATGTGAGGCTGGGGAAGTTGTTAGTGTGAAAGTTGTTGCATGGCTGGGTAGTCTCCGGATCGCCAATGGTGACAAGTGTGAATATGTAGTAGTTGAAGGTGTGGATGCAAGCAAGTTGGTAAGAGCAAGTGTGCATGTGTACGACGGGGTCTTAGATATGAAATCACTGACATTTCATTTTATGAAATGTCAGTGATTTCATTTGAAACTGAAGGGGATGCCATAACTTTCAATCTAAAATAAATAAGGTAATATTTTTCAACTACTGATATGCGATGCATATACACAACTTACAGCTTGTATTAACACCATTTTCTCTTTATTACGTTTTTATCCAACATCAGCAAGTAATAATTACGAAAAATAAGAACTATGATAAAGATTATCACTCTAAACCAAGACTCCAACCATAATATCTTGACATTCATTCTAAGAAATATTAGCGTTTGCTACGCATTCACTTACGTATACGATATACATATTCTTCCATTACTGGTAATTCCTGTTATCACTTAAAACTTATATTATCATTCTATCATGTCTTTATCCCATATTAACCTATAATAATTACAAAACTAATGATAAAAGATAGTAGTTATCGAGAGCCGGTCATAGAACACTCAAAACCAACGCCGAGACTAAAGTTTTCCCGGGAATTCTTGCTTTTTTCCATGTTATAAACCTTTTAACCAATTAAGTAATGGGATTATAATGATGTCATTGTGATGTAATAACAATTAGCTAATGACACTGAAGTATTGATGCGGCATCAGAGAGCACGGTACTGGTGTAGGAAACCTGTCTCTGAAAGTATTGGCGCGCGGTTCAAATCGGGCCACTAGAGTGGCTCAGCATCAGGAGTTGGAAAGCCAAGAAAGTGGCTCTTCGTCTTTTGGGGGTTAATAGACCAAAAACAGTTAATCTGGACCAGACAAGAACCTACACTAGGTGATAGTGTAACTATAAAGTTTCACATTAGTAATTTACTGTTTTATATCGACCAAAAACAGTATATAGACCAAATAGACTATGAGGTCGTAGCATATCTTGAAGGCTACAAATTACACCTGGTTAATCCCATACCTTTAAAGGTGAATTAACCTATACTAGGTGATGCCTAACTATAAAATTTCACATCAGTGAGTTTCCTGGTGATGCCTAACTATAAAATTTCACATCAGTGAGTTTCCTATTAGAAAATTACTGTTATATATAGTAGACCAAATAGCCTAGGGCTAGATACCTATAAACAATCTGAGTTTGACAAACAATGTTAGCCTAACTTTCAATTTACATGTAAAAGACCTTGGTGTGATGTTGAATAGGAACATGTTATGCAATGATCAAATAGTAATTCTATTGGCAAAATGCAAAGCAAAAATGGGAATGTTGTTACAGCACTTCAAAACAAGAAAAGCTGAACACATGATAATGCTTTATAAAACTTATGTTCATAGTCCACTTGAATATTGCAATATGATATGGTACCCACACTACCAAAAGGATATTGCACAAATAGAGTGTACAAAGGTCCTTTACAGCTAGAATAGAAGTAGTTAAGGATCTTGACTACTGGGAAAGACTGAATTTTTAAAATTATATAATTATATAGTCTAGAAAGGAGGAGAGAATGCAACATGATAATGCAGGCATGGAAACAGATAGAAGGAATTGGAGCTAAAAATATCAGAAAGAGCTAGCAGAGGTAGATTAATAGTGCCCAAAACTATAGCAGGAAAACTAAGGAAAGCACACAAGACATTAATCCACTATCCTCCAGCATCGACAATGCAGCGTCTATTCAATGTACTGTCAGCTCATCTGAGGAATATATCAGGAGTGAGCGTAGATATGTTTAAGAATAAGCTCGACAAATATCTAAGCTGCATCCCAGACCATCCAAGATTGGAAGATGCAAAATATACTGGAAGATGCATTAGCAATTCTCTGGTAGACATTAGAGGTGCCTCACAGAGGGACCTGGGGCAACCCAAACAAGATGTAAGGTCTAAGGTAGGGTCTCTCTCTCTCTCTCTCTCTCTCTCTCTCTCTCTCTCTCTCTCTCTCTCTCTCTCTCTCCACAAGAGGTGGAAGTGTATGTGTAAGAATTACATTATATATAAACCAGTGACCTGGGGTCATGGCATTAGGAGGGTTTTACGAGAGGAACCAAACATTACTTACGAATGACAGTCGTAAGGAAAGAACAAAAAGTCTATCGCCAAGCGATAAGACATAAGAAGTGGTGGCAGCGGTGGGATGACGTCTCGCGTCGGAAGTCGTGATGACGTCACGGTCTTCTCTCGGTGCACGATGCGCTGGGAAGTCCAAGATTGATGACGTCACAGCCTCCGTCCTTGCACTACTGCGTATAGCTGTCCACTCTGCGTCCTTGCTCGTGAACGGGTGATGTTCCCTGTGTTTGTTTTCTTCTTTCCGTTGATGTTCAATGCTGCTCTCGTCCGGTGTAGATTCTCGAAGATAAGTGACAACAGTTGCTCAAACGTCAGTGTTAAATGCTTGTACTCCTCTCGATGAAGGACATAGTTGCGTCTTCATAAACTGTTGCGTTGATTGAAGATCCCGTTTCCTCTGTTTCGTTTGATGTTGAAGGTGGAAGTTGTTAACTTGTTCAACTAGCCTGTTTGAATCATCTCCTCTAGTCAAGAAAGAACCTCTCTACTAAGATATCCAAGGGAGATGAGAGGAACCAAACATTACTTACGAATGACAGTCGTAAGGAAAGAACAAAAAGTCTATCGCCAAGCGATAAGACATAAGAAGTGGTGGCAGCGGTGAGATGACCCACGCGTCATCGACTTATGCAGGTGGAGAACATCTTCGCTACTACATTCTGCTAGCCGTGTTCAGCGTGACGGCCATATTGGTTATCGCCGTCAACATCTTTGCTTGGCGTAGGCTGAGGCGTAAACAGAAGGATCTCCAAGGGAACGTACTGGCCCGTCTGGATGACGTACCCGTTAAACTCAAGTCGTTTGCGTTTAGGGCCGCCTGAACCTGGCCACTTCAGTTCGTGCCTAGGGAATTGTCTGGAATTGTGTTGTGTGTGAAAAGCGGTCCGTATGCTGGCAAAAATGTAGGACAAGAAAGACTCACGCCTTTGCATTTGAACAGTTAAAGTATCTCCAGGGCGCCTAATAAATCATTATAGCCCAATATTATACATTAATATATTCCTAAAGGTATTTTTCGGGCACCTAATAAAATATCAGCCCTATATATTGAATTTCTGCAGAATTACATTGTTATACTATTATACAATTATATTTATCTATTATAAAGAGTGACAAGTACTCTTTAACAATTATCCATGATCATGCTATAATCATTATTTAGTAACCATTATTCTTAATCAGGTTACATGTTATCATATTAATCATGTATACATGTTTTGATTTTTACCATTTTATTATTTTTGGGTACATAATCATTATTATTACCAAACATGGATCTATATTTTCCATGCATTTATCTTTGTTTATGAATATGTCAACAAGGGTATGTAACAGAACTTTTTTATGCATTTAATCACTTAGTATGTTACGTGCACGCTCCTATGGACAATGTTTAAAGTAATTTTTTTTTGTTATTCAAGGCTTGAATAGGTAGCAGACCGAGCCTAATGTAAGAATTACATTATATATAAACCAGTGACCTGGGGTCATGGCATTAGGAGGGTTTTACGAGAGGAACCAAACATTACTTACGAATGACAGTCGTAAGGAAAGAACAAAAAGTCTATCGCCAAGCGATAAGACATAAGAAGTGGTGGCAGCGGTGGGATGACGTCTCGCGTCGGAAGTCGTGATGACGTCACGGTCTTCTCTCGGTGCACGATGCGCTGGGAAGTCCAAGATTGATGACGTCACAGCCTCCGTCCTTGCACTACTGTGTATAGCTGTCCACTCTGCGTCCTTGCTCGTGAACGGGTGATGTTCCCTGTGTTTGTTTTCTTCTTTCCGTTGATGTTCAATGCTGCTCTCGTCCGGTGTAGATTCTCGAAGATAAGTGACAACAGTTGCTCAAACGTCAGTGTTAAATGCTTGTACTCCTCTCGATGAAGGACATAGTTGCGTCTTCATAAACTGTTGCGTTGATTGAAGATCCCGTTTCCTCTGTTTCGTTTGATGTTGAAGGTGGAAGTTGTTAACTTGTTCAACTAGCCTGTTTGAATCATCTCCTCTAGTCAAGAAAGAACCTCTCTACTAAGATATCCAAGGGAGATGAGAGGAACCAAACATTACTTACTTATTTTTAAGGGTACTAATACATTTTATAAAATAATTTACATTACTAATTTTCAAATAATATTAATTTTAATAAATAACAATAAGATATATCTCTCTCTCTCTCTCTCTCTCTCTCTTTCATTTAAGTATGCTTATTTGTTTTGTAGATAAATAAATGATTTACCTAATAACTAATTTTTCAAAGAATAATAGAAGATATAGCAATTCCCAGTCTTTTTATCCAGTTTGAGAAAGGAGGAAGGGAGAGTAAATGACAGTTTGATATACGTATTGGTGGAGGGTAAGGAGTTGGATTTGTAAGGAGTTATTTTTTTTTCTCTCTCTCTCTTTGGCTCTTGGTATGACTAAGGGTATTTGTTATCTTCAAACCCTTTAACCCTTAAATCCCTGTTGGATGTATTTTACGTTGACGAAAATTCTGTCGGGTGCTTAATTGACGTAAAATACGTCTACGCTAAAAAAGTTTTTTAAATATTCGCGGAAAAATAGTTATAGGCCTACTTGGCAAAAAATTTTGAATCACGCCGTGTGGATCAGCGTATCAATTTTAGCTATGTACATACCACCCCCCATTCAAATTTACTGCGTCTTGTGGGGGGGTTGAGCTAGGCTAGCCTATCACCTAGCCTACGTTATTGTTCAGTCAATCTAGATAATTTAATTCCCTTATAAGGGTATGCACATGATAGCCTACAGTATTATGACAATGCTTAAATATGTAGGTTATATAAAAAGGGAAAATATCTGAAGCCTTTTATCTAATCCTCAGGTCTTTGGTGTAAACATAGGCTAATGCCTAGGCCTATGGCATAACAGGATATGTCCCCAAATCTTACCTTAATTTAGGTTACTGCCTAATCCAGGTTATTTTTTGTTCACCCTTCAGGATACATAATCCTAGGTTATAGTCTACAGACAATATCTACTACAGTCTAGCTAACATATTCTCACTGACTCAACATAGATTGTAGGTTACTGCCTAGCAGTCTATTGCCAACATCGTTATCTGCACAGATTATCTATATTAATAATAACTGTGGAACATTTCTTTGGGTAAAACTTCCAAATAGAATGAGAAATTCTTCAAAGCAACTTTTGCTCCAACAAACAGCTAACGATCACAAAATTTAAGAAGCGTTGACGTGTACTGGCGAAAACGCCAGTTTACGGATTTTTGCGCAGGTTAAAATCATTGTTCAACAGTCTAAACTAAATTAATTTTAGATGGAACTTAAAATTAAATAATCAGCTTTCAAGTTAAAAGTTTCCATGAACTTCGGTAATGAAATCAATAAGAGAAGAAAGAAACACTTGGAGCTAATGATCATAAATCGCTAGCGCCGACATGTACTGGTGAAAAATGATGGTTTATGGTTTTCACACACACTAAAACCATTGTTCCACATTATTGCCAAACTAAAGCAATTTTAACTGAAAATTGAAATTGTACACTTAGCTTTCAACTTGTTTCCATGAACCTTGGTAATGAAATTAATAAACAAAGAATGAATTTCTCAGATCTAGCCTAATGATCATAAATTGTAAAAGTGCCAATGTGCACTGGCAAAATAAGCTGATTATGGCTTTTCACTCACAATGAATCAAGCTCCAGTCTAAACTAGAATTTAAAACTATGCACTTAGCTGAATCAATAAGCAAAGAACGAACTTCTCTGAGCTCTGGTTTCTAACTGACCAGAAAAGGAATGACATCTTAGTCAGATTTTGGTCGTATGTAAACAATATGATAGTGAGTATGCACATAACCACATCTTCTTGGTTTTGACATAGTAGGTAAACTGGGTATTAGCATTCACCGGGGATAATAGAAAGTGCCCCCTTATCCTGAGTCTATTTATACTCTATCGTGTGTTATAATGTTTATCCTTACGACACAATAACTGTCCATAAGACTAGTTAAGAGAATTCTTTGACATTAGTCTGGTTACCATGGAGCTCTGGAAGGTGGAAGGGATACTCCTCGAGGATGACACAGTGACTACGCTATAAAAAATATAGCTTTAAACCATTCAAAAGTATTTTTAATTATGCAAGATGTTTGGTTAAGGTGAGGGAGAGAAGTATAGTATATCAATCACCATATTCAACCTTCCCCTTTACTGTAAACCAGCATCCCTCACATGACAGGAAGTTTTTGGTTATGTTTAGTCTTTAATTTTCATTTATTTACAAACAAGCATTAGTATAAACAAGATATATCTCATATCTCATCTGTAAGTATAAAATGATATTGTTAGTATACAATAAAGTTTTGTACATACTTACCTGGCAGATATATACTTAGCTTAGGTCTCTGACGTCACGACAGAAAATTCAAAACTCGCGGCACAAGCTACAGGTAGGTCAGGTGATCTACCTTACCCGCAGCTGGGTGGCGGGTGTAAGAACCAGTCCCCCTTTCTTGTCAGATTATTTTCTTCCACCTGTCTCCTGAGGGGAGGCTGGGCGGGCCATCAATCGTATATATCTGCCAGGTAAGTACGTACAAAACTTTATTGTATACTAACAATATCATTTTTGTACATGAACTTCCCTGCCAGATATATACTTAGCTGATTGACACCCTTGGTGGAGGGAAAGAGACACATACTCACCTAAAAAGTGGGGACAACACATGTTAAAGGAATAAAAATAAACCCTTGGTTCTTACCTGAATTAAGCAGAAGACTTCATAGTTACTGTCTATTAGTCTGCGTTGCCTAAAGAGTCTCAGCGAGGGCGTGACCTATGGCTGAAGAACTCTTTGGGTCTACCAATGGGAACTGAGTCCACTTACTTGGCAGAGTCCAAACAGGGTCTGGTCAATGGGGATCAACCCGCTTACATGCCAGAGCTTATCACTACCAACCGCAAGGAGCCTCAAGCACAACCGATCACCTAACCAATTACTAATATTAGTACAGGCGGTCCCCGGCTTACGACGTTCCGAGGTTACGACGCTTTTTCTTAAATATTCAATGGAAAATCCGTCCTGGGTTACGACGCTTGTTCCAAAGTTACGACGCTGACGCTTCCGACGCTCCGAGTTAACGACGCTTTTAAAAAACGCATGCTATGATAAAAATCCTTTATAGTTTAGCACAGTATATAATAAAAATATGTTTTTGGTTACATTACAACAAAAATTTTGAGGTTATGATGATTTTCGACACTTTTTTTTCGTATTTTTTGAATTTTTTTAGTGACGCCGCATATGCGGAACTAGTTTGCGGGCGAATGAATACACTAGCTTGGGATGCGCAGTTTAAAACAGTCCAAAAGCGCAAATAATGAAAAAATCATTGCTTGTTTCCAGTACATAATTAAAAAAAACTAAGTTTCTGGTTAGATTACAACGCAAATTCCAAGGTTACGACGTTTGTTATGCTTTTTAACGATACCTCATATGCAGAACTAGTTTTGAGCGGAGGTGGATAAAATTAATTAACGCTATTAAACTGTATGGTAAATTGACCGAACAACGACCTCGGACGGTCGAGGACGCTAAGCGTAACAATACGAAAGGACGCCACTTCAATCGCGTCTCTGCCTGAAGTTCAGTCGGTTGTGTGCTAAGACGTTGCTGAAATTCCTTGCCATTTTCGCAAATTTACAATGGCTCCTAAACGCCAAAGTACTTCCTCCGATGATAGTTCATCCAAGAAGAGGAAGGTCATCACGATGGAGGTCAAATATGACGTGGTGAAGCGTTCGGAGAAGGGAGAAACTAACACCGAAATAGGCCGTTCTTTAGGCTTGAGCAGGACCACGGTGGTAACCATTGTGAAGGACAAGGAACGTATCCTGAAGCACGTTAAGGATGCTGCGCCGATGAAGTCAACGGTGATAAACGAGAAGCAACGTAGCCAGAGCATTGTTGAAATGGAGAAATTGCTCATGATCTGGCTGGAGGACCAGAACCAGCGACGTGTTCGTGAGCTTAAGTGTGATCCAGGAGAAGGCTAGAGCGCTGCATGAGGCAGTAGTGAAAAAGTTTGGCGAAGGCAGTGCT
This sequence comes from Macrobrachium nipponense, assembly GCF_015104395.2. Lineage (NCBI taxonomy): Eukaryota > Metazoa > Arthropoda > Malacostraca > Decapoda > Palaemonidae > Macrobrachium > Macrobrachium nipponense. The sequence continues at coordinate 53,033,800 of NC_087204.1, read as the reverse complement.
GGTGGTGAATTTTCCGCGAGTAGAGGTTGGTTTAACCGTTTTAAGGCTCGTGCAAATTTGCATAATGTGAAGCTGCAAGGTGAAGCTGCTAGTGCTGATAGCGAAGCAGCAGAAAGTTTTCCAGGTGGTTTGGCTGAGATAATTAAGGATGGTGGTTACACGGCTGACCAAGTCTTTAATGTGGATGAGACTGGATTATTTTGGAAAAGAATGCCAAATCGAACGTACCTTTCCAAGGAGGAGAAGTCAGCACCTGGCCATAAAGCTGGAAAGGAGCGACTGACTTTGCTGTTTGGGGCCAATGCAAGTGGCGATTTGAAACTGAAGCCCTTGCTGGTGTATTCAAGGGCATTTTCAAGAGTCAACTCCCTGTGATTTGGAAATCAAACAAGAAGGCTTGGGTTACCTTGATGGTCTTCGAAGATTGGTTCAATGACCATTTCGTGCCAGCAGTGGAACGGTATTTGACTTCGAAGGAAGTCTGCCTTTTAAGGCCCTCTTAGTCCTGGACAATGCCCCTGGTCACCCTTCAAATTTGAGCGACATGCACCCTAATGTGAAGGTGGTGTACCTCCCACCCAATACCACATAGCTGATACAGCCAATGGACCAGGGAGTAATAGCTAATTTCAAGGCTTACTACCTTAGAAGGACCATACGTTTTGCTTTGAGGGCCATAGAAGCTAACAAGGAGTTGACACTGAAGCAATTCTGGAAGGGCTACAACATTGCTGATGCAGTGAAAAATATTGCAAGTGCTTGGGACGAGGTGAAGACGACCACTTTAAATGGGGCCTGGAAGAAACTGTGTCCACAGTTTGTGCACAGTTTTGAAGGCTTTGACCAGGCAGAAGACGTCGAGACTGTGACGAGGAAGATCGTAGGGCCTAAGCAAGAGGCTGAAACTAGATCTTGAACCTGATGATGTAACAGAGCTGCTGGCTTCCCATGGAGAGGAATTGTCTGCAGAGGACTTACTTGAACTTGAACAGCAAATGATTGAGGAAGAGGCGGCGGCACCAGAGCCAAAACCCAGGTCATTAACTGTGAAAGGCTTGTCAGAGGGTTTTACTCATCTGGAGAGAGCCTTGGCTTCTTTTGAGGCAGAAAACCCTAACGTTGCCAGGTTTGACAAAATAAAACGTGGAATGTTAGACTTAGTAACTTTCTACAAGGAGACCCTGAAGGAGAAGCAGACGAAGAGAAGTGTGCAGTCCAGGCTTGACACTTTCTTTCACAAGTCTCCAGTACCACCACCTCCCACTCCTAGTCCTGGTAAGGAATTCTGAACTGTTTTACATACTAATTTATGTGTTTACATAGTGTATATAAAATGTGTTAATTTTTTAATGTAACATATACTAAATGTTAGAGTAAATTGTAACTTCATTAATTTTCATCATTTGTAATTTTATTGCAGAAGTGGTGACAGTTCCAGATCCCCCTGTACTACCTGTGACAGTTCCAGATCCCCCTGTAGTACTACCTGTGACAGTTCCAGATCCCCCTGTACCTGGACTCTCTGTAGCAGCCCGTCCACCTGTACGTGTACAATCAGGTAAGCAATTTCATTTTTCTCATTTTCATGTTGGAAATTGTTTACACCCTACATACATACGTACACTAACTTACATAGTGGTACAATGTGTTTGATGTTGCATAACCTTATTATTTTTTTTTTTTCATTTCAGACCCCTTTGATAGTGACAGCGACCCAGATGACCCTGAGCCTTTCCATGGTTTTGATGCCTCGCCCTATTCATCAGGTAAGGAATCCTTAACAAATTTGTATAAAATGTTTTATAAATTGTTAATAGAAATTTTATTAAAAGTGTACATATGCTACAATTACATCCACCTTATAATATATTTATGTACCCTATCATTCTTTCCAGATCTAGATGTTCCCTCATCAGTTGATACGAGTATCACCTCTCCAGAGCCCAAATCAGTTGATACGAGTAGTATCACCTCTCCCATTCCTTCAGGTAAAAGAATTCTTCATTTTTTATATTGTACATACGTATTACACACTACATATGTCAAACAGTAATAACATGTGCAGTAGTTACAGTAGTAGTAACTATCATTTTATATATTTTTTATCATTCCAGACTCCCAAGCACCTGCCCATCCCACTCCATAGCCCAGCCAACCACTCTCATGTACCATATGGCCATCCCAGTAAGCAAGCCAACCACTAGAATTTGGTAAGGACATTTTTTTTTTATTAATGTTTTATTATTACATATGTAATAACCATGTTATGTATGTAACATACATACTATAATCATATGTATTACATTATCATTCCAGACTGGCATGCACCTGTGACTTACACAAACCAGACCTCTACATAGCCTACATGTCTTCATTTTGCTGAAGGTAAGGAATTCTCAGTTGTGTTTAATGTTTGGATACGTACAATAAATTTTGTACACCTAAGTGGTTACATACTGTCCTTTAATATTAATTCTTCATTCCAGACTGCCCCTCATCCTAGCCTGTTATCTGTGATAAAGCACACTGAAGTAAGGTTTGGAATGCATCCTTATCATGAATGCTCTACACCTCCACCTCCATCTCCCACAACCTAGGTAACAGCTTTGAGACTCACTAAAAGTTGGTAAGTTATGTAAGGAATTTCTAAATTAAGTTTTATACTACATGTTATAATGTTGGATTATTTAAAACCCACCTGTATGGTGCATATTACTGTATGTAACTTACTCTGCATAGAGGACTTACTGACAAAATTATTTTTTGTACATTCCAGAGTCCCCTGAATGATGTAGGCTATGGGGCCACATAAGACTTTGTCCATCCAGGGTTACATTGAACGACAACTTTAAACTAAAAGTAAGGAATTAATTAACATACATTAACTCTTTTAGTACTCTTGATATATCTACAGTAATTAACATATTGCATTCACAACTTTCTGTAGTGTATATTTTGTACACTAATTTTGTTACTTTTTCCTTCCAGAACCAACATTTTTCACACAACTCCAGGTTGTTACTAACAAATTACTACAAGTGTCATTAAGGGATAACTACAAGTAGAAGCACCATTTTGAATGGAAAAAAACCCTTCAGGAAAGTATAACGTATCAAATGTAACATGTAGTGTAACAAAGTATGAACAGTAAGGTTTTTACATACAGTAGTATTACATACGTACATAACTTTTTTTTACAGGAATTTCCAACCAAGTTTGATTATGTACATACATGTTATAAACCACTGTACGTATGGTTACTGTATGTAACTTACTAAACATACATACATGACTTAACTTTGATACTTTTTTGGTACGTTCCAGAAAACCAGGACCCCCTCCATGATGCAGGCTATGGGGCCACATAAAACTTTGTCCAGGGTTACTACATAACATAGCACGACAACTGTAAACTACTACTGTACTAAAGGTAAGGAATATACATAGTAGTAAACATACATTAAGTAAGTTTTATACTAAAAAAAAGTGACCAAGATCTCTCACATGGGATAAGTGATCAAGGTCCCTCATGGAATTAGTACGTACATACATACTGTACACTCCCTGCTGAACAGGGGGTGTAGACCAATCATTTACAACATGCATACGTACCAGTTGATATTACTGTATGTAACTTACTATGCATAGAGTACTTACTGACATACTAATTATTTTTTGTACATTCCAGAACACCCTGAATGATGTAGGCTATGGGGCCACATAAGACTTTGTGCATCCAGGGTTACATAGCACGACAACTTTAAACTAAAAGTAATGGAATTAATTAACATACATTAACTAAGTTTTATACATGTTATATATGTGATATTTAAAACCACTGTATGGTGCATATTACTGTATGGTACTTACTATGCATAGAGTACTACTGACATACTAATATATTTTTGTACATTCCAGAACCCCCTGAATGATGTAGGCTATGGGGCCACATAAGACTTTGTGCATCCAGGGTTACATAGCACGACAACTATAAACTAAAAGTAAGGAATTAATTCACATACATTAACTTTTTTACTCTTGATATACCTCAAAGTAAGGAATTATAAACTAAAAGTAAGGAATTAATTAACATACATTAACTCTTTTACTCTTGATATCTATAATTTACATATTGCATTCAGGACTTTGTGTAGTATTTTGTACTAATTGTGTTATACTTTTACCTTCCAGAGCTACCAGACTGGGATTTTAGTGTACTCCAGGATCTACCAAAGGCTTAGTGTACTACTATAGTATACAGTGTAATAGTGTTTAGTGTATAATCTAACCTAAGGATTAAGTGTAGTACATTGTGCTTTATAGTGTCACAAGAGTTTAATAAAGAATTATACCTTCAAGAACCATCCTTTGGCATTGAAATAACCACACTACACATCATGCAATATACTTGCATGTCACACAGGTAAGGTCTCTAACTTTTTCTTAGTTTAAGGCATATTTCCAAGTGTCGTTCCGGCTTACGACGATTTTCGGCTTACGACGCGCCTCAAGAACGAACCCCCGTCGTAACCCGGGGACTGCCTGTATACGAAAGAAGGAGCTGCCTCCTGCAACCTCCTTCGTACAACCAAAAACTCCAAATTAAAAACTAACAGGGAAAAGGATTAAAAAGGATGTGTTTCAGCTCCCTGCCCCAGCACTGAATCCGCCGATACGTAAGGGCCTAGCCCAAAACACTTTTCATACGTAATCGATACGTCTTTTAGGTAGTGATTGGAGAAGACTGATTCACACCTCCAAAAAGTGGCCTTCATGAGGTTTTGTAAAGACATATTCTTCTTGAAAGCCAAGACGTTCGCGATGGCCCCTCACTTCGTGCGCCTTGACTTTCAGAAGACTAAACTGTTGCTGACTGCACGATGTGTGGGCTTCTCTAATAACATTCCTGATAAAGAATGAGAGGGGATTTTTAGATAAGGGCCTACTGGGGTCCCTTACAGAGCACCAGAGATTGCTCTCATTAGCAGCAAGTCTTCTCTTCCTTTGAAAATAAAATTTCAGGCTTCTCACCGGGCAAAGAGATCTCTCCTCTTCTGTCCCAACTAAGGAGGACAAGCTTTTAATTTCGAAGCTCCTGGGCCATGGTGAAGAAGGGTTTTCATTCTTGGCTAGGAAAGCCAGAAGAAAAGAGCAAATCGCGGAGCCTCACTGAAAACCTACCTCACCTTCTAGAGCCTGCAGCTCGCTGACTCTCTTCGCTGAAGCTAACGCACAGAGAAAAAGTCTTCATCGAAAGGTCTCTGAACGAAGCTGTATGGGGAGGTTCGAATCTTGAGGACCTCAGAAAGAGCAGCACGACGTCTAGATTCCAGCTAGGAACTAAGTAGGAGGTTCTTTTAACCGTCTCAAATGATTTGATTAAGTCATGGAGGTCCTTGTCTTCGGATATGTTTAATCCTCTATGACGAAAAATTGAGGAAAGCATGCTCCTGTAGCCCTTGATGGTGGAAACTACTAACCCGCATTTTTCCCTCAGGAAGATAAGGAAATCTGCTATCTGAATCACAGAGGTACTGGAGGAGGAAACTTTATGAGTCCTGCACCAACGTCGAAAAACGTCCCACTTCGACTGGTAGACTCTAGATGTGGAAGGTCTACGTGCATTGGCAATAGCCCTTGCAGACTTTGCCGAAAAGCCCTTAGCTCTGACGAGACTCTTGATAGTCTGAATCCAGTCAGACAGAGCAGGGAGGTTTTTGTGAAACCTGTCGAAGTGGGGCTGTTTGAGCAGATCGACTCTTAGTGGTAGGGATCTTGGAACATCCACCAGCCATTCCAGTACCTCTGTGAACCAGTCCTGGGCGGGCCAGAACGGAGCTATCAAAGTCATCCTTGCTCCCTCTGAAGCTGCGAACTTCCTTAGCGTTTCCCCTAGAATCTTGAAAGGCGGGAACGCGTAAAGATCCAGGTTTTTCCAATCCATCAGGAATGCATCTATTGCCACTGCTCTTGGGTCCGCAATAGGGGAGCAGTATAGATCTATCATCGCATTCCTGGAGGTCGCAAATAGATCGAGATGGGGCCTGCCCCACGTCCTCCACAGCTCCTGGCATACGTCCGAGTGCAGAGTCCACTCTGAGGGAAGGACTTGATTCCTTCTGCTTAGCAGATCCGCTCTGACATTTCTTTCTCCTTGTACAAACCTGGTGAGAAGACTTATCTTCCTTTCCTCCGACCACAGGAGGAGCGATCTCGCTGTCTCGTACAGGGAGAAAGAGGGAGTCCCCCCCCTGTTTCCGAATGTAAGCCAGGGCTATGGTGTTGTCCGAGTTGATCTGAACTGACTTTCCCTTTACGAGGGGTTCGAAGGTTTTGAGAGCGAACCAAATCGCTGTTAGCTCTTTCTTGTTGATGTGCCAGGACACCTGATCCCCCATCCAGGTGCCTGACACTTCTCTCGACCCGAGAGTAGCTCCCCAACCTATGTCCGATGCGTCTGCATATAACACTAGGCTGGGGTTCCGAACCTGCAAGGAAAGGCCTTCCTTGAACAGGAGAGGGTCTAGCCACCAACGTAGATCCTCCTTTATCTCTTGCGAGATCTTGAACGCAAAGTCTAGACCTTGAGATCTTCGGTTCCAGTTCCTCGTCAGGAAGAACTGTAGGGGTCTGAGGTGCAACCTCCCTAGAGAAACAAATTGCTCCAGCGAGGAGAGTGTCCCCAACAGACTCATCCACTCCCTCGCTGTGCATACATCTTTCTCTAGAAAGATTGCTACCTTCTCCAAACCTCGGGTTATCCTCTCTGGGGAAGGATACGCCCGAAAAACCTGAGAAGCCATCAGAATCCCCAGATAGATACGCTCTTGACTGGGGATTAGCTGTGACTTCTCGAAATGTCCTCCAGACATTTCTCCTTGGACTTGGCCCTGATTAGCCAATCGTCCAAGTAGAGGGAAATCCTCATTCCCTCGAGATGAAGCCACTGAGCAACGTTCTTCATCAGCCCAGTGAAGACTTGGGGGGGTGTGGAAAGGCCGAAGCATAGGGCCCTGAACTGAAAAACGTTCCCTCCCCACATGAATCTTAGAAATTTGCGTGAAGATGGATGGATTGGCACGTGGAAGTAAGCGTCCTGAAGGTCCAGTGACACCATCCAGTCCCCGGGACGAAGAGCTGCTAAGACTGATGAAGTCGTCTCCATAGCGAACTTCCTCTTCTTCACAAAGACGTTCAGGGCGCTTACGTCCAGAACCGGCCTCCATCCTCCTGAGGTCTTGGGAACTAAGAACAGACGGTTGTAGAAACCCACGGAAACAGGGTCCTGTACCATTTCTATTGCCTCTTTCTCCAACATCAGCTCTACTGCTAGAGCGAGGGCTTGATTCATCAGAGGGTCTTTGTATTTGGCCACCAGTTCCCTTGGAGTGGTGGTCAAAGGTGGTCTCGAGATAAAGGGAATGAGGTATCCCCTCTTGATGATAGCGAGGGACCAGTTGTCCGCCCCCTTCCGTGCCCAGACATCCGCAAAGTTCAGAAGTCTGGCACCCACAGTTGTCTGGAGGACAAGCGAGCTACTTCTTGGCCCTAATAGACCGAGAGAAGGTCTTTCCTCTTCTGGGTGGTCTCGAACCTCTGGAGGAAGAAGAGCGGGACGAAGGACCTCCTCGAAAGGGCTCTTGCCTAGTCTGAGTTTCCTTCTTCGTTTTCTGTTGGAACAAAGGTTTCGGGATTCTAGCTGAGCGAGCCAGCATATCCTGCGTCGCTTTTGCTGACAACGAGCTGGAGATGTCATTAATTATCTTCTTCGGGAAGAGTTGCGGAGAAAGTTGGGAATACAACAAGGAAGCTCTCTGTGCATGAGAAACAGCCTTGGTAAGAAAGGAGCAGAAAACGGCCCTCTTCTTTACTACTCCTGCGCCAAAAAGGGAAGCAATCTCCCCGGATCCGTCTCTCACTGCCTTGTCCATACAAGACAGCACTGCGTGAAGGTCTTCAGGTGAAAGAGTGTCTTGATCTTGAGTCCTCTTAGCCATGACTCCAAGGGTCCAGTCAAGAAAGTTAAAAACCTCTAAGACTCGGAACATTCCCTTCAGAAGGTGATCCAACTCGCTCATACCCCACGTCGTCTTCGCAGAATTAAGCGCCGAGCGATGTGCGGAATCAACCAACGAAGAGAAGTCCGAGTCTGCTGAAGAGGGAAGAGTCAGACCCAAGGGCTCTCCTGACTCGTACCAGAACCCCATCTTACCCGTAAGTTTGGACGGGGAAAAGAAAATACGGTCTTGCCTTTCTCTTCCTTCGATACCAACCAGTCGTCAAAATTCTTAAGAGCCTTCTTCATCGACACTGTCGGTTTCATCTTAACGACTGAAGACTTCTTAGTCGTATTGGTCGTTGAAAATAAGGACGGAGGTGACGGAGGAGCAACGGCCGAAAGAGACTCCCCAAAATCTTGCAAGAGGAGGTCGGTCAGTCTCTTGTATGAAGAAACTGAAGCATCCTTGGGCAAATCTTCCTCAGAATCCCCAAGGTATTCTTCAGAAGAATGACGTTTAGAAGCTCTACTACCAGGAGGAGAGCTATTCTTGGAGAGCGCCTGTTTCGGAGGAGCGCCTACTGGGAGAATGTCCACTGGGAGAGCGCTTAAAAGGAGAGCACCTACAGAGAGAGCGCCTACTAGGAGAACGCCTACCAGGAGAGCGCCTACTAGGAGAGCGCCTACTAGGAGAGCGCCTACTTGGGGAGCGCCTACCAGGAGAGCGCCTACTATTGGAGCGCCTGCTAGGAGAGCGCCTACTAGTGGAAGCTCGCCTGTCGGAAACAAAGTCTAATTCCACAGAAGAGCGCCTGGACAAGGGAGAGCGCCTATCAGGCTCTCTGCGCCTGCTAGGCTCTTGGCGCCTGCCCTCCTTAAAACGCCTGCTAGGCTCTTGGTGCCTATCAGACTCCAAACCCCTACCAGGCTCTTGACGCCTGCCACGGGGAGAGAAAACATCCACGGAGGAGTCCCTGTCCGAAGCACTGCGCTTACAAGGCTCTGAGCGCCTATCCAATCGGGAGTGAACCAACGGAGAGGAATGCTTCCACTGGCGCCTACAAGGCTCTTGGCGCCTACTAGGCTCCGAGCGTCCGTCAAAAGGAGAGTGGCAACCAGGCGAAGAACTCTTCCTTCGCTCCTGACGATAACGAGGCTCTTGACGTCTGTCAAGCTCTTGACGCCTAACTGAAGAGGAGCGGAAATCCTGAGGAGAGAGCCTGTCCGGCTCCTTACGCCTGACATGCTCAAAACTCTTGCTGGGAAGAGAGAGCCTACTCGGAGATTGATCCTGAACTTCAGTCTGCACTTCTGACTTCCTGCTACGAGGCTCAAAAACTTCTCTAGCCGGAGGAGAGCTAGCAGAAGGGACGTTCTTAGACTTCTTCACTGGAAGCGAGGCGTCCTTCCGACGATGAGAAGTCCCGGCAATAGAATCAGCTAAAGCCGCAATCTGCGCCTGCAGACCCGCCAGGATGCGCGCACGAGATCTCTTAAAATGATATTGTCATGTTACAATAAAGTTTTATACATACTTACCTGACAGATATATACTTAGCTATAGACTCCGTCGTCTCCGACAGAATTTCAAATTTCGCGGCACACGCTACAGGTAGGTCAGGTGATCTACCGCCCTGCCCTGGGTGGCAGGACTAGGAAAACCATCCCCGTTTCTAATCAAGAATTCTTTATCTCTTCCACTGTGGCTCCTGCGGGGAGGCTGGGTGGGCTATTAATCGTATATATCTGTCAGGTAAGTATGTATAAAACTTTATTGTAACATGACAATATCATTTTATACATTCAAAATTCCCTGCAAGATTATATACTTAGCTGATTAGCAACCATGGTGGGGTAAGAGACAGCTAACTACTGAAATAGACAGGTAAACAACATATGTTGTAGGTATTTATAAACCTTGGTTCCTACCTTATTAGGCTGAAGACTTCGCGGCTACTGCCTTGGAGTCTGCTTAGCCTCAAGAGCCTCAGCGAGATAATGATCTATGGCTAAGAGTTCTTGTGGGTCTGCCAATGGGGTCTTATCCACTTACTCGGCAGAGCCTAAAGGCCTTTGTCATTGGGTGCTATTCCACTAACATGACAATACACCTTGTTCAAGGAGCACAAAACCGATCCCGATCACCTGATCCTAACATCCATGTTAGTTCTAAGATTGTAAGGAGTTATCCCCGAACTCCTCACAAACAACCAAAAAAACTCGAAACATAATTACACTTTCATTACAAAATATACAAAAAAAAAAAAATTTTGTACTCCCCTACTAGTCATACATACCCTTGATCCCCTACCAGCAATGACACTCTGCTCCCGTGCGACAGTAGTGAGCTTGCTACTAGAAAAACCAAAGCACATATCTGAACAAAGAGGGTTTATGTACGATAAAAACACAAAATTAAGGATCAGTCTTTGCTCCAAGACCCAGTACTGTATCTGCTGATACAAAATGGACCTAGCGAGAAGCACTTCTCATAGGTCACTCTCACGTCCTTCAGATAATGAGATGCAAACACTGAATTGCACCTCCAATATGTAGTCTCAATGATATTCTTCAGAGACATATTCTTTTGGAACGCCAAAGACGTTGCTACTGCTCTTACTTCATGCGTCTTGACCTTTAGAAGACCGAAGGATTCCTCCGAGCAGTTCTTGTGAGCGTCCGTAATAACGCTTCTCACAAAGAAAGCCAAGGCGTTCTTGGACATGAGTCGTTTGGGGTTCTTCACTGCACACCAAAGACCTTGTTGACAAGCTCCCATCTGCCTCTTCCTCTCTAAATAGTATTTAAGAGCTCTCACTGGACAGAGAGATCTCTCTATCTCTCTGCCTACCAGGTTAGATAGGCCTTTTACCTCAAAACTTCTGGGCCAAGGCTTTGATGGGTTTTCGTTCTTTGCCAGAAACATTGTCTGGAAAGAACAGATGGCAGCATCTCCTTTGAACCCCACCGTGGAATCCAGAGCGTGTAATTCGCTCGTCCTCTTGGCTGTAGCGAGAGCCACCAGGAACAAGCATTTCCTAGTGACGTCGCGGAAGGACGCGAGATGTAAAGGTTCGAATTTATCCGATGAGAGAATTTCAGGACCACGTCTAGATTCCAACTAGGTGTTCTAGGAGTAGCTGCTTTCGAAGTCTCAAAAGATCTAATTAGATCGTGTAGATCTTTGTCGTTAGCAATGTCAGGCCTCGATTCCTGAATACTGAAGACAGCATTGCTTCGGTATCCTTTTATTGTCGAGACAGATAGGTGTGATTCCTCTCTCAGAAAGAGGAGGAAATCGGCAATATTCACTATAGAGGTACTGGAGGAGGACAGCTTCTGACCCTTACACCACCTCCTAAAGACTTCCCACTTCGACTGGTATACTCTTCTCGTCGAAGCTCTGCGGGCTCTAGCGATAGAGCCCGCAGCCTTGCGAGAAAAGCCTCTCGCTCTGACAAGTCTTTCGATAGTCGAAAGGCAGTCAGAGCGAGACCTGGGAGGTTGTGATGAAACCTCTCGAAGTGGGGTTGTCTTGAGTAGATCGTGTCTGTTTGGAAGCGATCTGGGAAGTCCACTCCACTCCAGTACCTCCGTGAACCATTCCTGGGCTGGCCAAAATGGGGCTATGAGTATCAACTTCGTGCTCTTCGAAGATACGAACTTCCTGAGCACTTCCCCCAGAATTTTGAACGGGGGAAAGGCGTAAGCGTCCACACACCGACCAATCCATGAGAAACGCGTCTATTGCGAAGGCTCTCGGATCTTCTACTAGAGAGCAAAAGGTCTCTATTCTTTTGGAGAGGAACGTCGCAAACAGGTCTATGTGAGGTCTCCCCCACAGGGACCAAAGACTTCGACACACTTCTTCGTGAAGAGTCCATTCTGTGGGGAGGGGACCTGGTTTCTCCTGCTCAGTCTGTCCGCTCTCACATTCTTGATCCCTTGAACAAACCTTGTGAGGAGAGTTATGCCTCTTTCTTCCGTCCAGGTTAACAGGTGTCTTGTCAACTGATAGAGGGAGAAAGAGTGCGTGCCTCCTTGCTTGCGTATGTAAGCCAGAGCCGTGGTGTTGTCTGAGTTTATCTGTATCACCCCGTCTCTGACTATCTGTTCGAAGAACTTTAAGGCTAGGTGTATGGCCACAAGTTCCTTGCAATTGATGTGCCAGGACACCTGTTCCTTTGTCCAGGTGCCTGACACCTCCCTTCCTCCCAGCGTCGCTCCCCATCCCGACTCCGAAGCGTCGGTAAACAAACACTTGGTCTGGGTTCTGCAGGGCAAGCGATACGCCTTCGTTCTTTTGAAGCTGAGGGATCCACCACTTCATATGATCTTTTACTTCTTGTGGGAAGTTGGAAGACGTCCGAGAGTTGACCCGTCTTCCAACTCCACACCTCTTTGAGGAAAAACTGAAGAGGGCGGAGGTGAAGTCTCCCTAGCGAGAAGAACTTTTCCATGAGGACAGGGTCCCTAGAAGGCTCAGGTAATCCCTCGCTGACTGTTCTTTCTTTCTAAGAAGCTCGAGATTCTCGACAAACCTCGAGCGATTCTTTCTCGCGAAGGATATACCACCCGAAAACCCCGAGAATCCATCTGAATCCCCAGGATGGACCAAGTTCTGGCTGGGGATCAGTTGTGACTTCTCGAGGTTGACGAGCAACCTAGCGAATCTATCATGTTCCTTGTTACTTCTAAGTCCTCCAAGCACTGACTCTTCGACTTGGCCCTGATCAGCCAGTCGTCCAAGTAGAGGGAGATGTTTATCCCCTCTAGGTGAAGCCATCTTGCTACATTCGCCATCAGGTTGGTGAATACTTGTGGGGCTGTAGACAGTCCGAAGCACAGAGCCCTGAACTGAAAGATCTTGTCTCCTATCACAAAGCGAAGATATTTCTTTGACAAATGGTGAATGGGAACGTGGAAATAGGCGTCTTGCAGGTCCAGAGAGACCATCCAATCTCCTGGGCGAAGCGCCGACATTACAGAGGCGGACGTTTCCATACGAAACTTCTTTTTCTGTACGAAGCGATTCAGAGCGCTTACGTCCAGAACTGGCCTCCACCACCCCCCCGATGCCTTTGGTACTAGAAAAAGGCGATTGTAAAATCCCGGGGAGTGTGGATCCTGCACAAGTTCGATGGCCTCTTTTTTCCCACATTTGCTCCACCATTTGAAGGAGAGTCTTTCGCATTAACGGGTCTCTGTACCTCGCTGACAGTTCCCGAGGCGTAGATGTTAGGGGCGGGCTGTCGTCGAAGGGGATTACATATCCCTTCTTCAGGACCGACACTGACCAAAGGTCGGCTCCCCTTTGTGCCCATACTCCTGCAAAGTTCAGGAGTCTGGCGCCCACTGGTGCTTGGAGGAGCAACAAGTCACTTCGATTTCTTGAAGGGCCTAAATGAAGACCTTCCTCTCTTTTCAGAGCTCTTCTTTCTGGCAGGGGGACGAGCCGCTGCACCTCCACGAAAGGGCTGCTGAGTAGGACGAGATTTTCCTTCTTAACCGTCGCCACTACCGGTCGTCCTTTCTTGGACGTTTGCGTAAGTAGGTCTTGTGTCGCCTTCTCAGTTAGTGAGCGAGATATATCCTTGACTAACTGAGAAGGGAAACAGATGATCTGATAGAGGGGCGAACATTAAGGCAGTCCTCTGGCTCGGAGAAACCCCTTTCGATAAAAGGGAACCATACACTGATCTCTTTTTCAGGAGACCAGCACCAAAAGTGAAGCCACTTCACCCGAACCGTCCTGTACTGCCTTGTCCATGCAGGACAGGACGCTATGGAGAATTTCTGGGTTCTTCAGAAACTCCGGATCCTTAGATTTGTTGGCCAGAACTCCGAGTGACCAATCCAGAAAGTTGAACACCTCTAAAGTGACAAAAAGTCCCTTTAGAAAGTGGTTCAACTCTGAAGTGCTCCACGTCGCTCTGACCGATCCTAAGGAGTGACGTCTAGAGGCCTCCACTAAATTGGCAAAGTCGGCATCTGCAGAGGCAGGTAGAGAAAGACCCATAGTCTCTCCTGTCCCATACCAAATACCTCTCTTCCCGTGCAATCTGGAAGGAGGCATGCAGAATACCGTCTTTCCTAACTCCTTCTTCTTGTCCATCCAAGAATCTAAAGAATGGAGCGCCTTCTTCATTGATATCGCAGGCTTCATTTTCAAGAAGGCCGACGATTTAGCCGTAGCTGAGCTCGAAAAGAGCGAACGAGGAGAAGGAGGAGCCGCAGGACTAAGAGAATCTCCAAACTCTTGTAGTAGTAATGAGGCCAAGACTTTGTAACTAGAAAGTCCCTCATTAGCAGGAGGTTCGTCGTCAGACAACTCGTCTAACCCTCGATCAGACGAAGGAGAAAGTTCACGTTTTGAGGGAGAGTCCTTCCAAGACCTCCTATGTTCTGAAGGAGAGGAGCTCCTATTTGGCGAAGAGTCATAACCTCCAGGAACGAGTCCCCGACTCTTGACTCCTGGCTCTTGACTCTTGCCTCCTGACTCCTGCCTCCTGACTCCTGCCTCCTGACTCCTGCCTCCTGACTCCTGGACTCCTGCCTCCTGACTCCGACTTCCTGCTCCCTGACGCCGGACTCCGGGGAACTCCTGGCACCTGCCTCCCCCTGGGACTCCTGGCTCCTGGCCTCCTTGGCTCCTGCCTCTTGGCCTCCTGCCTCCTGGCCTCTTGCCTCCTGGCTCTTGCCTCTTGCCTGGATGCCTCCACACTCTTGGCTCTGGGCTCCTGCCTCCTGGTTGACTCCTCACTCCTGCTCTTGGCTCCTGCCTCCTGGGTGACTCCTCACTCCTGGCCAGTGCCAGACGTCTGAATTGTTTCATCCAGGTTCGTACCGGAAACCTCACCTCGGGTAGGAGTATCGATCCTGGAGGTAGATACCTCCATACGTCTGGAGGATCTTTTAATAGGAAGGGAAGTGTCTTTCCTTCTAGGAGGCTCCTTTGACAGGACTCCTACAAACGACGAAATCTGTTCCTGCATCGCCATCATGAACCTCTTAGTAGCCTCCTCTTTATCCTCTTCGGGAGGAGGGGGAGGGGAGGAGTCCATAGCCTCCACCTCCTGCCTCCTTCTCACTCTGGTTGAAAGAATGGCTCTTCTTGCCTTCTTAACTCCCGATGGAGACTCCTCAGGGAAGTTTTCAGGGCTCGAGTCAATAGTCGGCGCCCTCCAACTCCTCTTGAGAGGCCGAGATCGATCGGAATCCAAAATCAAGTCCACAAAACAGTCCACAAAAGCGTATGCCAATCCAACAATCCAGATACGTCACCAAAAGTCGGTCAAGAAGATCAATTGCCGGTGAAAAAAGAAAAACCAATCGAGAGGAACCAACAACAATGTTGATGGTCCGGGCGACAGAAGAATTCTGATTAGAAAACGGGGATGGTTCCTAGTCCTGCCACCCAGGGCAGGGCGGTAGATCACCTGACCTACCTGTAGCGTGTGCCGCGAAATTTGAAATTCTGTCGGAGACGACGGAGTCTATAGCTAAGTATATATCTGGCAGGGAAGTTGAATGTATAAAATTCCTCTACAGGAGACGAAGTCCGAGACCGAACAGGAGAAGCGTAAACAGAAGAATTCTTGGCTCTCTTGCGTTCCACTTCTGGCTCTTCCGCGAAGGATTCGGGGCTGGAAGGAAAGGCTCAAGGAGCTTTCCAGGGCCTCTTGAGAGGGCGAGACGACTCCGAGGCGCTCCATCTACGCTTAGGAGAAGGCGACGAAGATGACGAGAAGCACTGGCGCAATAACTCCTTCTTGGTTCGATCCAAGGCAGCCTGGGAACGAGCAACAGGATCTGCCGAGGGGACGCCTGACCGGTGGGGGTTCTCCCTAACCTTCCTGCGGCTTTCGACTTTCCTCCTCCACTGGGTCTGGGAGTCTGGAAGAGGTCTAGGCCTGGAAGCATTAGTGAGCCGGTCAGACGCACCCTCCACTTCACTAGGGGCACTGCACTGATCACTTGCACTATCACTCTTACCTTGTCGAGAGCGAGCGAAGCTCTCCTTACTCCTGATCGAGGCTCTCCTGGAAGTAACTTCCGAAAACGAATCTTCAGGTTCAAAGCTGGGCGCAGGGGCTGAAACTGGAGAAGGAACTACTTCTACTACAGGGTTCTCAGCTTCAATCTCACTCACCCTCGATCTACTAGAGCTCCTTGAAGAAGCCTTGCGCGCCCTATCCTTCTCTAACTTTCTCACATAAGAAGAAAGAGCCTTCCAACCATCCTCATCCAAATTCTCACACTCTTTGCAAGGGTTAATAAAAGAGCATTCATTCCCTCTACAAGACGTACATACAGTGAGGATCTAATGCAGCTTTAGGAAGTCTAACTTTACATTCCTTCACTGAACAAACCCTAAATAAACTAGGTTTCTTAACTTCAGAATCATCCATGATTATCAATTCTAAGAAAAATCCAAAAGAAAAATCCAAATAACAATCCAAAAAGCATATGCCAAGCCAACAAACAAAGGGTACTTCACCAAAATCCAATTCGTCGGCAACGAGAAAGAATTTAACTATCGTAAGGACTGAACAACAGGTGTTGTCCAGCCGGTGACAGAAAATAATCTGACAAGAAAGGGGGACTGGTTCTTACACCCACCACCCAGCGGCAGGTAAGGTAGATCACCTGACCTACCTGTAGCGTGTGCCGCGAGTTTTGAATTTTCTCTCGTGACGTCAGAGACCTAAGCTAAGTATATATCTGGCAGGGAAGTTCATGTACAAAATCATAATTATACAACAAAAGGGCAAGACCTGGCAGACTGTCAACAATATTTCCCAAAGAAAGTTTTATATGTCATATGCAAATGTGTTGGGTACACAGAGCCCGTGCGCATTCCATGCAAGTTTATGGATTCACTTACTTTTTTAACTGAAGAATGAAGATGATTCGCACAATAAACTGGGAAGCCCACATTCTTCAAAAGTTTTCGCAATAAAACTAAAGAATATGGTGGTCTATCAGGATTTGCAGCTATCACTAGATCATGTACAGTCCCAATCTGTAAAGTAATTGTAATCATATTTATTTGAGCCTCCATGCTACTCTGAAACATTACAGAAGCAAAATTACTACACATTAGCAATGCAAATAACCTTTCTTCCATAAATAAAAACCTTCAATCTTAAACTACCTATATGGTATAGCATGAAAATGATATTGTTATGATACAATAAAGTTTGTTCATACTTACCTGGCAGATATATATATAGCTGTATTTTCTGAAGTCCGACAGAATTTTAAAAACTTCCGACACACGCAGTGGTCGGCCAGGTGGTTAGTACCCATTCCCGCCGCTGGGAGGCGGGTATCAGGAACCATTCCCATTTTCTATTCATAATTTTTATTTCCACTGTCCCCTGAGGGGAGGTGGGTGGGTACTTGATTATATATATCTGCCAGGTAAGTATGAACAAACTTTATTGTATCATAACAATATCATTTTGTTCATGAAACTTACCTGTCAGATATATATATAGCTGAATCCCACCTTTGGAGGTGGGAAGGGACAGAATAGAAGGAATTTGGGAAACAAATGCATGCAGATGATTTACATCTTGGTTCCACCTGTTAGCATAGCTGGCTTCGTGGTTACTGCCACGTAGTCTGCTTGTGCTACTAGAGTTGCCAGCGAGGTAGAGACCTATATAGCTAGGTGCACTCCAGATGATCTGTCAACAGGGGCGAGACCACGACGTGACTAGACCATATTGACCATACCATGAGGGCTAAGAAGTAAAATAAATATATATATATATATCACCACCTGACCAACCTAGCCAAAGTTAAGGTGTTTTAACTAAGGCTTAAGAGTTAAGAAGTCGCCGTTGTCGGCGACTCATCAACTAAATTAAGAGCTCTTCCTAACCATTTTCTACAGGATAGGATGAGTGGTACTTCTTGCCCCCAAGATTGTGTCTGCAAGACACGTATGGCCCTAGCGAGCAGCAGATCTCATATGCCATCTTCACATCTCGCAGGGAGTGTGAAGTGAACACAGAGTTGCTTCGCTAAAACATGGTACTCAGGATGTTGCTGAGTGCCATGCTCTGTTGAAATGCTTCCGAGGCCGCGCCCTCACCTCGTGAGCATTCAGATAAAAAGATTTCAAATTTTTGTGTAAACACAATGAAGGAGCATTTTTGAAAGAACTCCTTAACACTAAAGCCAGGGTGTTCTTCGATATGGGCAAGTCTGGTCTTTTTCGGAACACTGCAGATTGCCCGAATGACTTCGACTTTCTTGAGTTTTATGTAGATAAACTTGAGAGACCCGACAGGGCACAGGACTCTCTCTGGCTCCTGCCCACTAACTTGTGCCATCCTTGCTTCCAAGCTCCTGGCCAAGGACAAAACGGGTTTCCATTCTTAGGCCACAACGGAAGGCTTAGAGAGCACACCGCCTTGTGTTCTCTAAAGCCAAAACTTGTGACGATGGCTTAAAATTTCACTAACCCTCTTTGTCGTATCTAGGGTGGTTAGAAGAAGGCCTTCCTGATCACATGCAAGAAGTTAACAGGTAGGAGAGGTTCGAATGCTTTAACATCAAGAACTTCAGACTACGTCTAAGTTCCATATTGAAAGCTTCGATCTGGACATGCACAGTCAGTCCGTCTGTACTAAAGTCAGGTGACCGACCAGTTGACCAGTCAGACGAATCAAGGACAGCAAGGCTGTACCCTGAAGACCATAAGGCACTATTCTTCGCTGAAGGATGAGTGTCTGGACTGCCTGGGCGATTCAATCTAAGCAAACCTTGGGGTGTATCAACGCAACCCAACGTCGTCAGCGAATCAACTCCTGACTCGAGCTTCTGGTGCCAGGAGAAAGGAGCGAGGAGCAAAAAGGCGATTCAGTCCCGAAGGAAGAATGCCTGACAGACCAACCTGGTCTCATGTTACACGATCATCGGGGGTGTATAAACGCAACCGACTTCGTCAACAAGAAACTCAGGGCTACTATATGTCGCCTGATCTCGCACGAGTGTCTGACTCCGAGAAAACAGGTGAGACAAAAAGTAGATGGTGAGCGAGTTTCGAGATTCCAAAGAACTCAAAGATCGTGAAGGGCTTTGTTGTTTGACAGACGCAAATCTCTGAGCCCAAAGGCCGTCAACAACATATTTGCATATTCTTTTAATAGTTGTGACTGCCAGCTTATCCCATTCTTCAGACGGAAATGGAAGACGGTAATCTTATTCCTGTCAACATCTCGATAGTCTGAACGTAGTCCAGACTCAGAGCGGAGAGGTTATAGGTACCTTTCGAGTTAGAGTAGACCGACTCTCTCGGAAAAGGTCCTTGGAAAGTGAACTAGGAAAGAATAAGTATTGACCTCTGTGAATCCAGGATCCTGAAGGCCAACATGGGGCGATCAGCGTCATTGTCGCTCCCTGTGACGTCATAAATCCTCTTATTACCTTTCCTAAGCGATTGAAAAAGGGGAAAAGAGACTAAGCATCCATCCCCGTTCAATATCATAGGATGGCGTTTAATGGTACCGATCCCGGATCGAGAATAAGGGAACAGAGAAGAAGAAGCTTCTTCGTCCTCAACATATCGAAGAGAAGAATGAAAGGGCGTCCCTAAAGTCTACACAACTCTCAACTTACTTCTAAAGAAAGATTCCACTCGGAAGTGAATAGTTGCTGCCGTCGATCGAGACGATTCGTACGGACTTTTGTAATCCTGTAACGAACCTGTAGAGGATCGTTACATTCTACGCCTGTTGTTATAATAGGCTCTTTCTCGCAAACTCGAACAAGGACCGAGAGAAGATATTTCTTAAGATATGAGAGAGCTGTGGAATATCAGAGTTGATCTGGACCACTGGTTCCCAAAAACTCGTTTCGAGGACTGGAGGGACTACCGAATCGCTTTTACTTCTTTCAGATTAAGATCCAGGACATCTGAAACCCTATCCAGATGTCCGGCACCTTCTTTCTATTACCTCAGGTGATAGACGCACTGAGAGATGTTCAGAATCATTCCTAAATCTAGAATAATATTTCAGTTTCCCGGTAGGAAGAAAAAACTGTGGTCTGAATTGCAGTCTATCGGGGAAAACAAACTTCTTCAGGAAGGAAATGGTCCCCCCAGCAAGCTCATCCATTCCCTCCCCGAGTATGCTTACTTCCCTAATAAGGCTGCGCTTTGCCTAAGCAGGAGAGCAAATAAAAGTGCAATGTTGCGGTAAACTCGTAGTTCCATACCGTGCGGTAACGAGCACCGAAAGGATTAAGAGATAACTCTGTTGAACATAGTAAGGCAAAACGAATGCAACGTTTATTCATTCACGTAAGAAATCCCCTCAATCTTAGCTAAAGTCCGTGATTGTAGGACAGAGATACAGTTAGTCAGTCAATCCCGCACAGAGAGACGTAACCGTCAGCACAGAGATACGGTTAGTCAGTCAATCCCGCAGAGGGAGAGAGACGTAACCTACTGGGCATGACAAGCGCACGATCTGTTTACTGGCTCGGTTGGACTGCGGAGGACAGACACAGCGTGACAGCAGCAGCAAGCAGCTTACGAACGTCGTCTCTTAACTTTATGTCTGGGTTGCCAGCTACCCTATTCTACGAAGAAATAGGTCCGTTATTTTTTGAGCAGAAAAGACTCTCAAGCTGGTATATTTAAGCGAAACAGAAAACGCTAAATATATAGATGCGTTTGTGTCGTCAGAACACTACCATACAACGGTAAAAGATAAATCGGAAACTCCTGGAAGGCTGCAGGGAGTAACGATTAAATGTCCTTAAAATAGACAATAGACCTCTCGGTTGCCATCCGAAGAGGTAACTACAGCAAGCGTATATGACTTGAACCAACCAGAAGTAAAATAACGCAAGGCAAAAATGAAATTATATCACAATAAAGTTTGTTCCTACTTACCTGGCAGACATATATATAGCTGAATTCGGAAATACAGCTACATACATATCTGACAGGCAAGTTTCATGAACAAAACTTAAGAGAATCGAAGCAGTCGAAGCAGTCAGCTCAAGCTTCTTATGTTATTGGACATAAGCGTTCATTGACGTAGTCTACAAGTCTATTTCTTGTACGAGTCTGCGAATGACGAATGAGAGCTCTTCCGAATCTTGTCAATAAGAGCTTATTCGCTTACGCAATATCAAGTTAATGAGATGTTTGTCAATGAGAACTAACCCATTTACGGGACAAAGAGATATTTTGTCCAATGAGGGGATACCCCACTTACTTGACAAAACGAAAGTATATTGTCAATGGGGGAAAGTCACTGAATTGACAAAACGTAATCCAGGGAGTCGAGCATTTAATTTTCCGATTCCCGTCTCAAACGAGGAAGGGCAAGAATCCTGTTAAGAGACTGGGCTTACGGCAAGTAGAACGACGATGTTCAATTCGGCAGCGTAGTCCCGACTAGAAACTAACAAAATCTATCATCTGAAAAACCCTTTTAGATGGGCTAAAAAGCTTGCAAAATTATCCTGGGAAGAGGAAGAAACTCTCCAACCAGCTTCCTCTCCCATATCACAACTAATGCCTGCTAAAGCTTAAAATTATTGGCAGTATGGCAAAGGAAGTCCTGTCTTGCGCTTTCCTGAAGAGCGTCCTTTTGATGAGTGCCTTTGCAAGAATCCTACTGAACGTTGCCGAGAGTCCTGACGTGCAGGACATCGAGCCTTACATAACCCGTAACTGCCTTATCGCAAAGTCTTGACTGCGGTAGTGGCAACTTAAATTTATTGGCAGAATGGCAAAGGTTGCGGTAGAGCAAACGAGATCTTCCCTTGAGCTTTCCTTAACTCCATCCACCTATGCGAAAAGCAATATTAATTGACAGAGACCTCTTGAATTCACGAAACCCGATGTCTTGCTGGGTTTCGAAGAAGAAGTTGTCTGTTCACTTTAAGCTTCCTCCGAAGCACTGCCTACTTACATTCTTTGCAGGTGAGGTAGAAGGTATCACCGAAGGTAGAGGTAAAAATTCTTTAGGCCCAAATCTGAAACAAAGAGCTTGAAGAGTTCAACAGAAACGTTCAGCCAGGCGACACAATTCTGGCGTGCGCTGGTGCACGCTCGGCGTCCACTGGAGCGCAGCTTCGGCGTTCCACTGGCAGCGCGCTCGCGGCGTCCACGAGAGCGCGGCTCCCCCCCCCCCCCGGGCGTCCACTGGAAGCGGCCCCAGCTCTGGCGTTTTCCACTGTGGCACACGCGCGCGGAGCGCTTGGCGTGCACCCGCGCGCGCCTGGAGTCCATCCGAGCGTTCCACCCCCAGGCGTCCGCTCTCAAAAGCTTCCTGCTACTATGATTTCATTTTACGTATTTCTCGGTGGAAAGACGGACACGAGTTCAGGCGACGTTCGCCTTCTTACTTCTCACTGAAACGCATAACGAGAGAGAGAGAGAGAGAGGACGTGAAGCGTCCTCTTCTATAAAGCTTCTATTTAGAGGGCGCGAGTCCTTCCGAAAGCTCCAACCCCTGCACGGAGAGGACGCTTCGGAGGACGAGAAGCAATCTTTCAGGATTCGTGCACGCGCACGCACTTTGGCAGTCTGGGGATTTTCATCAGAAACTGCCGAAGGGCACGCCAGATCGGTGGGGGTTCCTTGTAACCCTCTTAGGCTTTCGACATGCTCCCTCCCCGGTCCTGGGAGTCAAGCAGAGGTCCCGGCCTAGAGGCGAAACGAGGCCGATCTGACGCACCCTCCACTACACAAGGGGTATGGGTATCACTGCACTTCTGCACTTCACTTTTACTCTCTAAAGCAAGCACTTTCGATTCTAAGTTACGAATCGAAAGAGTATCAGAGAAAGGGCAATTCCTCTACAGACACTACTTAGGGCCCGAAGGCAACACTGCAGGGTTAGGAGTAACAATTACAGAAGTAGCACTTCACAGCAATGAGGAGAGCGAGCACCTCTCGTAGACATATTCATAGCCCGTAGGCCATACTACAGGGTTAGGCAAAATAAAAGTCTACAGGAAGGTTAGCAGGTTCACTACCCTGACTTTTGTTACTGATAATTGCGTACATACGAATCATACGTCTTCCTTACGGATTAGACATGTTTACTGATTAATTGCGTACATACGATCATACGTCTTCCTTACGGAATAGACAAAGTCTCACACGCCTTACATGACAAATCTCAACAAAGAAGGAAGACCCATACCCCTCGTACATACCAAGTGCGGATCTACCGAAGCTTTCGGTAGCCACACCCTATCATTTGCAGACAAACCCCCGTCTGAAAACTAGCCTAACATAATCAGATATTTTAAGCAAAAATGAATCAAATTCAAATCAATTTAAGATAGCGTATGCCTAGCCACAAATCCAAGTAAATAAATCAAAAGACAATTAGGATACTTAGCGGCAATGAAGTTTCCAAAATCCTAAGACGGAGGTACTGAAACAGGTGTTTTCAGCACCGGCGACAGAAAAATTATGAATAGCAAAAATGGGAATGGTTCCTGATACCCGCCTCCCAGCGGCGGGAATGGTACTAACCACCTGGCCGACCACTGCGTGTGTCGGAAGTTTTTAAAATTCTGTCGGACTTCGAAAATACAGGCTATATATACATCTGGACAGGTAAGTGTTTCATGAACAAAATATAAAAATTATTATATATCATATAATATATATATATATATATATATACATTATATATATTATATATATATATCATATCACAAAACCACAGGTAAAAAAACAAGAGGCAGGGTGTGGGTCCTGACCGGTTTTGAATTTATTTCCAAGCCACTGACGAAGGACTGATACATAGTAGAGGTCACAAATAAATATATTACTGATGAACATACACACAACCATTTGAGACAGCAGATCCACCCGCAGGCAGGTGTCAAGGTAGGAGTGGCTTTCAAAAATCATTTAGCTAAAATTCACAACAAATTCCCAAGGGACACTACCGATAAATGTACCAACTGTAGGAGACAACAAGTCCACACCTGACAGGGGTTAGGGAGGCATTGTTGGAAATCTCATTACCACTATTGCCCCTTTACTGTGTTTACAAATATAATCCCATTTCCATACATCTCTACTGCCTACCTTAAAATTTAAAACAGTTTACAAATTTCTTTTGACATTAAAGGGTCAAGTTTATACATTCCTTGACTTATGTTCATATTATTGTTGTAACTTTCTTTTATAAAGCTAGATTCAATGATATTCCTTTCCATTGCATTATTAGAACACAATCTTTTTTGCCCCTTCCCAGTTAATAGCATGCTTGTTCTCACTAACATGTACAAAAATACTACTATTTCCCTGTGCATATTTCGCACATTTTTTATGTTGTTCTATCCTCTTTTTCAGTGCTTTACCCATTGGACCAAAGTAAAAGTTGTCACAAGACTTACATGGAATTTTATATACACAGCCTTTAGTACTGCCGTGGAATTCTTGATAAGTACCTCTTTCATTGTTTTATTGTTTTTAAAAGCGACATTAACACCTAAATTCCTCAGGAGATGGGGATATTTTTCATATTATTATTATAAGGTAGAACAAGCAAATTTTTGTTGTTATAAGGTTCTTTCTGGGCTTGGCGGTGTCGCTCCGTGAAATAGGTTCCTTTAGCACTATTTCTAAGGTAAAATATTGTTATAATACCAGAGAACCGCTAAATTGGAAATGCCAGAATATTCTGGCTCGCTCACCTTTATTAAAAGGGGTCGGTATGGTTTCTGGGGCGAGTGAAACCACTACCACGGGTCCTTCTCCAATTAGCCTCTCCTACATCAAAAAACCTCGAAAAGATGGTATGGCAATGGGAAACCCTCTGTGCCCAGTGCTAAGTAACTTATATATGGAATTTTTTTAAAAGAAAATATTAAACAACCTAATTCCACGAGTTTTGGTTAATGGCAGTTTATGCTTATCAGCCCGCTGCCGAGAACGGAACCCCCTGATAGTGGGGTACTACCTATATATATACAGTACAGTCCCCAATTATGAGAGAATTTGGTCAATCCACAGCCTCACAGAATTGGAAATTCACAGATTTTGAAACACATACATTATGGGAAAATTCCATTAGGGTCAAGGCAAACAGCAACTTACCCAGTCAAACTTTTTTATACTACCCATTTTCAATACTTTCTATGTACTATACCATAATTTTTTCTAATATGAAATTGCTCTAATGGATAAATAAAACATTAAAAAGGTTTTAATAAATTGAAAAAGTTTAAAATTACACACAGGATGGTGAAAACTCCCACACATAAACAATGCCGCCATTGGGTGCAAATGTACTGTACGATACAGTCATTTCCTTTGAAAAACCTTTTGGATGGAATTTCCTCTACCTATCCTCTGCCAAAAATCCTTCAAACTCCTCTATCTCATCCTCCATGAAGAGTTCTACAATGGAAGGCTTTGTGAACCATTTGAGGTTTTGGAGACTAGCGGATCATGCGTGTCTTCGCCCCCGGTTAGGCCTAACAAACTTGGTTACGAGTGCCTGTCTGTTTCTTTGTCCGGCAAGTTCCCTATGTAATTGTTTTTGTATAAATTTATTCTACAATAACAAACAACTGATGAAAATTCAAAATTTGTTATAAAATTACAATTCTTAAATAGAAATAAAAATTCAAAATTCAACATGGAATGAGTTTCTTGAAAAGTTTAGATTGAACAATGCTCTCTCTCCCTCTCAAACACATCTGCTTCTCAGTTAATCACTTTTACTAGCCATTTTCATCAAAACCTATTTCAACAATAGAAAAAAAATAAATGATCAAATGCCAAAAGTTAGTCAAAACAAATTAACCTAAAAAAACTTCTTACTTCATGTTCAGCAATGGCGGATTTCAAGTTGTTGACAGCTGCCAAAATGGAAGTTGTTCCTTCCATCATCTTTAACTTAAGGGCAAGCTTTTTAGCTTCGAGAAAATAAGTCTTCCTCTTCGGCTTTTAGCAGATGCATACATGATGCGGATGATTGGAATACACTTGGCAGATCTGAATAATAAAATGCATGAGGCGGAGCCTTCTGTCTTAGCTAATGGCTGAGCAGAAGCCTTCAGAATACACTTCGCAGATCTGAATGATATGTACGATGGAGATGATACCGATCATTCAAACACACTGCACTATGATGTCACAAATGTGTGAGGCAGAGCCTACCTTCTTAGCTAATGGCTGAGCAGGAAATCTTTCTCTTGCATTCCCCCTTGGAGGAATAATAGTTTTTTTTTCCTCCAAGCATTCCCCAAACACCTTCTCTCAGATACCAGCAAACAACCCCCCCAACAACAAAAAAACTTGAAAAGTCAACTAATTTGATACGTTTTGCGGCGCATGACTCGCCGTCTTTGAATGGCTTTGAAGATACAGAAAATCTATTTTTGAGAGCTAGCAACCGCATAAAAGGGGAATCGCACAATTCGAACATGCATAATTCAGGACCAGACTGTATACGTATACAGTGGACCCCCCGTATTCGCGTTCTCCAGATTCGCGGACTCTCACATTCGCGGATGTCTCTCGGGAATGTTTCCCTGCATTATTCGCGGAAAATTTGTGCATTCGCGGTATTTTTCTATGGTAAATATCCACAAAATTTTTTTTTTTTTTTTTTTTTTGATGAATTTCATCATAAAATGCACTTTTTGTGATAAAAACTATTAAAAAAAACCATGTATGAAAATTTTTAGTGGGTTTTTCTTGAGTTTTAACTAACAAAATAGGCTGTTTTTAGCATTTTATAGGGGGTTCCAAAACATTCGCGGGTTCTAACTATTCACGGGGGTCTGGTACGCATCCCCCGCGAATACGGGGGGACCACGTATATACAGGGGGTCCTCGAGTTACAACTAGATCCGTTCTTACGATGCATCGTAACACGATTTTCAGCGTAAAGTCGGAACATTGAAAAATACCACATGATTTAATGTAAATACCTATCAATAACAACGAGAGAACAATTCCTTACCTTTATTAGTTTGATTGGCTTGCACACTGGAGAGGAAGCTGCGGTGCTGGAGAGACTGGGGAGGTTAGTGAAGAGAAAAAGAACCTCCAGAAGTTGCTGGAGATGCTGAGGCAGATGATTCTTGAGGTGAGGCATACGTTTCCAAAACAAACCTGTCTCGTCTACGTTAACACTTGCTGAGCAGAAGTAACCCCCCTCCTTAATTATCTCAGACAAACGCTTTAGGAAATTCACTCGCTGCTTTCTCATCCCCACTAGCAGCTTCACCTTGCAATTTAAGGTATGGTAATTGGCCCGAGCCTTAAATCGCATAAACCAACCCCTACTAGCCACAAACTCTTCACTTTCATTCCCTCCCCCTTTTCTTTTTTTCAACGCTTCAAACAATCTTTTCGCCTTCTCCTGAATCACCATAAGGCTGACTGGATACGCCGTTGATTTTGGTCTTCCAACCAAAGCACCAATAACCTTTCCATTTCAATTATTAGACTACGCTGCTTAGTTATCACTGTCGCTTTCATAGGAGCAGATCCTTTCACATGTTCAACGATGCGCTCTTTATCTTTGATAATGGTAGCAACGGTCGAACGGCTAAGGCCAAGCGAGCGGCCAATGTTTGTTGGCGTTTCTCCCTTCTCGGATCGCTTTATAATGTCCACTTTAATTTCCATGTGATGGCCTTTTCTTTTCTTCGATGCACTACCATCAGAAGAGTCCGCCTTGCGCTTGGGAGCCATAACAAAGAGCAAAAAGTTACAAAAACGATACAACACGAGGGAGAGAGAGGCAGTGTGTAAACAACCAAAATGGCGTATGGGCGAGACTGAGCGTAGCGAAGCGACGCCGTCCTCTCCCCCACAAAGCGTATTCTTCCGCCGTGCGCCTGAACTAGTTCGCGTTTGTTTACGTTGCTTACGACGCTAAACCGCGTAAGACGGAACGACGCAAATATTATTTTTTATATTTTTATGGGGCGCGTTCGTACCACGAAACATCGTAAGTCGAGACCAGCGTAACCCGAGGACTTACTGTATATATACAGTGGTCCCCCCCGTATTCGTGGGGGATGCGTAACAGACCCCCCCAGCGAATGTTTAGAATCTGTGAATAGTTGGAAACCCTATAAAAAAAAAAAAATCAAACGAAAAACTAAAAATTTTAATACCAGATTTTTTTTAACAGTTTTAATACAAAAAGTACATTTTATGATAAAATTGATAAAAACAAAGGAATACCTGGATATTTCTCATAGAAAAATTCCACGAATAGGTGAATTTCCCACAAATAATGGGTAGATATGGTCCAGAGAGAAATTTGTGAAGCCATGAGTGTGCAAATCCAGAGAACGTGAATACAGGGGCCCACTGATACATATATACAGTGGACCCCATACGTGGACTCACACTAGCGGATTTCTCTTGGGACCGTTTTACCACATTATTCACGGAAAATTCGCACATTCACAGTATATTTCTATGAGAAATATCCACAAATACCTGGTTTTTTAAACAATTTCATCATAAAATGTACTTCTTGTGATAAAACTAAAAAACCATGTATAAAATTTTTTAGAGGGTTTTTCTTGAATTTTAACTAACAAAATAGGCTGTTTTCAGCGTTTTTATAGGGCTTCACACTATTCGTGGGTTCTAACTATTCATAGGGGGGTCTGGTGGGCATCTCGGGGGACCGAATATGGTATACCATATATATATATATATATATTATATATATATATATATATATATATAATATATATATATCATATATATAGATATATATATATATATATATAATATATTATATATACATACATACACATACATATACATCATACATACATACATATATATATATATATATATATATATATATATATATATATATATATATATATACTACACACACACACACACACACATATATATATAGTATATTAGATATAAAAACACAGATTGCTTGTATAGGTGTATACATAATGGGAATAAACAGCAACAGTGCTGTAAGTCCATGTTACAGCACCATAAAGAAGGTTAACACTGCCCATGAGGCAAGCGCCTGAAGTCTGGAACAACTTAATCCGAACCTGATGTAACCCGGGGGACTGACTGTATATATACGGTTATCAGCAGACTCGGTTAACCCTCTTACGCTGATTGGACGTATTAAACGTCGAGTCAAAATGTCTCACGTGTGCCGATTGGACGTATCATACGTCGGCTCAAAAAAGTTTTTTTAAAAATTCGCGGAAAAAAAATACTTATAGGCCTACCAGCCGAAAAAGTTTTTGTATCACGCGCCTTGGGGGATGCTGGGAGTTTCACGGATCAAGGTGTTGTTTTGTTTACAATCGCTACGCAGGCGTGCAAGCGCGAATTTCTTTCTTATCGCACTAAAAAGTATCAGTGACACATCTCAAAAATTATTTTGTCACTTGGCATAATTTTTGCACCATTTTAAATTATCCTTTACATGAAGTATTATATATGAAAATGTGCGCAATTTCATGTAAAATACAACAAAACAATACTCATGATTGTAGCTTTCATCAGTTTTGAAATATTTTCATATAAATAACGATAAGTGCAAAAATTTCAACCTTCGGTCAACTTTGACTCTACAGAAATGGTCGAGAAACGCAATTGTAAGCTAAAATTCTTATATTATAGTAATATTCAATCATTTGCCTTCATTTTGCAACAAATTGGACGTCTCTAGCACAATATTTCGATTTATGGTGAATTTATGAAAAAACTTTTTCCTTACGTTCGTGCGATTACTCTTCCGATAAATTTTTTCGTGCGATTGTCCTAATGTTTGCACCCTTTTAAATTTGCCGTTACATAAAGTTTTATATATGGAAATGTGCGCAATTTCATGCACAATACAACAATAAACAACATGGTTTTTTTTTTGTGTAGCTTTTATCAGTTTCGAAATATTTTCATATACATAACGTTAAGTGCAGAAATTTCAACTTTCGGTCAACTTTGACTACCGAAATGGTCGAAAAACGCAATTGTAAGCTAAACTCTTATATTCTAGTAATATTCAATAATTTACCTTCATTTTGCAATGACTTGGAAGTCTCTAGCACAATATTTCGATTTATGGTGAATTTATGAAAAAAAAAATTTCCTTACGTTCGCGCGGTAACTCTTCTGAAAAAATCAGAATTTTTTAGTGCGATTGTCGAAATGTTTGCACCATTTAAAATTAGCTGTTACATAAAGTTTTCTATATAATGTGCGCATTTCATGTAGAATACAACTAAAAATGATTGAAGGTTGTAGCTTTTCTCTTTTTTTGAAATATTTGCATATAAATCACGATAAATAGAAAAAAAACCATGTTCGGTCAAATTTGACTCTACCGAAATAGTTGAAAAACGCAATTGTAAGCTAAAACTCTTACGGCCTAGTAATATTCCGTCATTTTTCTTCATTTTGAAACAAATTTGAAGTCTCTAGAACAATATTTTGATTTATGGTGAATTTTTTAAAAACATATTTACCTTCACTCCGTGCGCCGATTCGCGGCCGCAAGTCTCCGAAATACGTACATCGCATTATCCTAATATTTGCTCCTTTTCATATTAGCCTTTTTATAGAGTTTCATATATCAAAATGTGCGCAAATTCATGAAAAATACAATAAAAAATAATTGAAGCTTGTAGCTTTTTCCATCTCCGATATATG
The DNA here is from genome assembly GCF_015104395.2 of Macrobrachium nipponense. Taxonomy (NCBI): domain Eukaryota; kingdom Metazoa; phylum Arthropoda; class Malacostraca; order Decapoda; family Palaemonidae; genus Macrobrachium; species Macrobrachium nipponense. Next base: position 53,003,126 of record NC_087204.1, on the reverse strand, counting down.
TGCATATAAAAAAAATATATATAAAAATTTTGACATTCGGTCAAATTTAACTCGTCCGAAATGGTAGAAATCTGCAATTCTAATCTAAAACTCTTACAGTATCGTAATATTCAATCATTTGTCTTAATTTTGAAACAAATTGGAAGTCTCTAGAACAATATTTAGAATTACGGTGAATTTTTGAAAATAACATTTTTTTACGTCCGCGCGTTATTTGAATTCGTACATCATTTTGTGATAAAATCTTTTTTCCCGTGTTTGCTTTTGTTGTTTTAACTAGTATATTATTATCAAAAGGATTGCAAATTTAGTGTTACAATAAACAGAAAAAAAAAAGTAACTCCATTAAGCTTTGACCGTTTTTTTTGCAGCAGCGTGATTTGAATACAATTATATATGAATTTTTTTTTTTCGCTACCATATATCGCATTATTTACATATGATAATGATATTAGTTTTTCATTTCTGATGATTTGCTACTACAACTTTTCAGGGACATGAAAAAATAAAAAAAAAAAAAGGAGCCAAAAATGAACTCTTAACCTTCAAAACTAATGCGCGCTGTGGGATTATTTTTTTAAAAAATTATTTTTTTCCACCTTCCGCGGCTGCAACTCAAACCGGAGCAATCCACCCGGAGGGGCCGGCATTTTTACAGGGAGGGGTTTTGATTTTTGGGGGGGGGGGGGGCTTCGGCGTAAGAGGGTTTAACTGGCGCTAGACTAACTTCACGATTTTATTTTGGTAACATAAACAAGGCCGAGTGTTTTTTTTAGTTATCCTACCCCCTTTAAGATGCCAATAGAATAAGAGTTAATTTGGCACCAAAAGTTAATTAATTTATGAATAAAGTTAATGGCATCATACAACATACACCTAAGAGGTGCCATTAACTGGTTTATCGGCACCATTAACACATGAAACTCCAGTGCCATAAATCAGCTGAGTTTTTGGTTAATGGCAGTTGTATCGCTTTACCAGCCCCTCCAAAGAACAGAACTCCCCCGCTGAGAGCCAGGGACTACCAGTATGTTATGACTATATATATAATTATATATATATAATGTATAATATATATATATAATATATAATATATATATATATATATATATTATTCAGTTATATACGTGTATATTATTAATATAATATATATTACAACAAACACTGGTCCCCCCCCGTTATTCGCATGGATGTGTAACCAGACCCCTCCTTGATAGTTAGAATTCGCAGAATGTTTTTGGAACCCCCTGTAAAAAAGGGCTAGAATCCAAGCCTATTTTTGTTAGTTAAAACAACTCAAGTGAAAAACCGACTAAAAATGTTTTCCATACTTTTATTTTTTACAAAATATTTTTTATCACAAACATGCATTTTTATTGATGATGAAATTTATCAAAAAAAAAAACAAAAAAAAACAAAAAAAAAAAAAGGAATTTGTTTTTTTTGGGGGGGATTTTATTTTTTTTTTCTCATAGAACACAAAAATACCGCGAATGCACGAATTTTCCCCGAATAATGCGGGAAACATTCCCAGAAGGAAATCAGCGAATACAGGGGGGCCCGCCCACTGTATGTTTGTATATGTATTACATATGTGATGTTATTGTGTATATTTAAGTATATATGTTATAGGAATATAATATATACTATTATAAATAGTATATACTTATATAAAAGCAAAAGACTGCCTATAGACCAGTATATAATCGCATCTTCATTGCGACTTTTGAAACGCCTAATTTTTTGAAGCTAATTTTAAAGGGGGTCGCATCATACACCTGTGGCATAAAATTAGCGTACCGTCTATGCTTTCCCCCAAATCGGCAGACTCGCGATAGTTTACTACCGGGGAAATAAACAGTGGATCTTTAAACAAAAGTTTATTTGCTTAGGCTTGTACTTCACTATATTCCAATAATATTGTATGCATTCGCATATTACTATTGTATTTTAAAATACAAAAGAGCGATCGTGCGGCCCATTTTGCATTATTTTGGTTTATACAACATGTTTTAACTTGTTCTAGACTATAATATTAACCCTCTTATACAATTCCCAAATCAGTTTGATTAAGGCACACCAAACCCGAAGGATTTTTTTACTTTTTGTTTTTACTCAGTAAAAAGAAACCATTTGTTACTTGAACATTTATTTTTCATTTTTAGGATACGCAGGTAAGTTGAAAATTTATTAAAGTAAAAAAAAACAAATGCATAAATTATTAAATATAACTAAAATTCCTCCAAAGTCGTTGCTCCGTGTTCCGTATCAATCAATACTGCTCATGAAGTTCTTTGCCATCAAGGCAGTCATCATATTTCGTCATCTTCCAGATCTTTGATCATTTCAATCTTCATCTCCTGCCATCTTCGATATGGACATCGTCAATTCATATTGGAAATGGCATAGTCTTGTCACCGTGGCGAGCGCCCTGGCGTGGCTTTTAAAAAAATATCTGCCCTAATGCTAATTTCCTGGCCAACACAAAAACTAACCTGCCTTATGTGACAGACCTTCCCTTCTCCTTTCCTATTTGGCCCTCTCTCTCTCTCCTCCCTCTCTACTCTCCTCGCTCTCTCTCTCTCCGTCTCATCTCTCCTCCATCTCTCTCTCTCTCATCCTAAATCTTTACAGGCTGTCCCGAGCGAGAGCTTTTTTTATTGGACTAACATTGGCCCTCATTTTCGCTTTTTCCGTAACCTATTTTATTTTGTATACGATTGCCTTCTCCCTTTCCGGCGCGTGAAGTTGATGTCTTAGCCATGGCTGTGAGGAATAACTTGGTAAGTCGGTGTTCAAAGTCACTCCACACTTCAAGTCAGGCCAAAACTTTAACTTTGCCATATCGCATTTCAGCAATATTCCAGTCATTGTTTCCTATCTATTATTTTCTCAGAAGAGAGGAGAGGAGAGAGGAAGAGGGAGAAGAGAGAGAGAGAGGAGAGAGAGAGAGAGAGGAGAGAGAGAGAGAAGAGAAAGTGTCTGTATACGATTGTTTATTTTTCACATTGTCAGAAACTGTTAATTGTATGCTTTCTTTCATATTTCCTTTGCGCACCCAATTTATTCTATAAACCTAACGATAGTTAAGAAAAATCCAAGATGTATGTTTAGAAGGGATGAACTGCCGTCCAGAACTGTAACAGGTCCAGTATGGAGTTTAAACGCACAGTGGAACTGGTTGAAATATTCGCTAGCAGCACCAAAATGAATGATGCCCTGTTGATAGAAAATCTGACTTTATCCGTTTCTTGTTATTTTGCATAAAAAAAAACTTTTATCAATCGTGAACCTACGTAACTTTATTTAGAATTCTGGCGCAAGCGGAAAAAGATAATATTTGAATATCTGTTAATGGGAGAAATGGGTTTTATCTCTGTTGTTATTAGATTAAATTGGCAGATATGCGATCAAACACGTGGTGGACCAAAACAGCCCAGCCAGAAGAAGCTCCGCTCGATTTTTGTAAATACTATTGGTTTGGCTGGCCTAGGCTTACCCGATTCAATTTGGGTTTGGGTGGCGCTGGCAGCCTTGCTGGCTACTGGTACTCAAATAATCGCATTTTTTCTTACTAATCCAAGAGTTGACCATGGAAAAATCCCAAGATTAAACCAAAAATTCCCAAGAAATAAATACAAAATAATTGGACATATGCCGAAGCTTTGGAGTTCCTAAACAATTTTTTCCTCCTGTCTATCAAGAAAAGATACTGAGAAATTGAATTGACGGTAAATCTTTCCTGAGAAGGGGAGAGAGAGAGAGGAGAGTAGAGAGTAGAGAGGAGAGAGAGAGAGAGAGAGAGAAGAGAGAGGTATGGAGAGAGGGAGAGAGTATTCTTCCCATAAGTAATCAGTTAAAATACACTAATAAAAACAAAACTCTACGGTTACTGTATGGCAAAGCACACACATCATTCGTTTAGCTTCCCGTGTGTTTACGTGTTAAAGCGTTCATATTCTAAAGAAATTCACAGAGTAAAGTATCACTAACACCTGGATTTGGCTGGTTGGTAGCCTGGATGGGATCTGTTTATCCAATACCTGCCCTCTGCTTCTGTTCCTATTTAAAAAAAAAAAAAAATTTAAGACATATGCCGTGGATGACACTAGGTTTGAACGTTACCATGTTCGTGGATGTTTTCTGGAACTGCTGACGGTAAAAATTACTCGATTAAATTTTTCTTAATATTAATTATTAATTTTTCTTCGTGAAACAATACAATATAACGTGATCATTTTTAACTTTAATGTATAGGTTGGATAAGGAAAAATACCAACGTGGTCATAGCGATGTTGTCATCAACTAATAAGTGGGTATGAATATACCAACATTGGTGTTGTAGGCGATACGTAATCACAAAGTACAAATCCTTTTCCCGGGAACCCTCCTCAAAATTTTTAAACGACTCTTCACTGCAAAGATCCGATGATGGTTGATATATATTATATAGTCCATTACTTTATTCTTGAAATTCACAAGTTGAACTGCTACAAACAGATTAGATTTTGATTTTGATTTATTTATTACATATATTTTTTTGCGTTTTACGGAATGTGTTTTGTTTTGAAATAATTAGCTATTAGTGAACATATGATAGTTTTCCATTGGTCCAACTATTTTATTTTAATTAAGGTTGATCTTACTTATCTCAACATTCAATGTAACAGTTTTATTAGAGTTATTTATTTATTTAAATAAACTGTAATTAATAAATAATAATGACAAAACAGAAAGGAAAAAATGTTTTTTGCTGCAGTAGTGATGTTTGTTTTGATTATGCATCTGACCTCAACATTTCCGAAATTGACAAAAATTCCAAAAACCGAAACATTGGAATGTGTTGGTACTGCACATCTTTTTGTAAACATGCACACAAATGTCTACACATTTTACTGATAAACCCACGGTTAATGAAAGCCTCAAATTACAGTATTTTATTTCTAGAGAGAGGAGAGGAGAAGAGAGAGGAGAGAGAGAGAGATGAGAGAGTTAGAGAGAGGAGAGAGGGAAGAGAGAATGATTTAGGAACGCCAAGGGCGTGTTTATTTTTACAATTTATTTTATTATCTTGGGGATTCTTTTTTTAATCTTGAGATCTTCTATTCCAGGTTTTCGAGATTAGTAAGAAAATTACCGTAACTGTTCACTGAGCAGCCAGCAGCCACATCTGAACGACTCGGCCATTAGCACGCTAAAACCACCAACCTTATTGAACTGACCTCGGAAAAGGAACCTTGCATGATACATGAGGATACATGACAAAAACCAAAACCTGTGGTTAATTGGTTGAAAGAATTTTGGGTCGCATGATTAGGCGATGATCGCGACACGTTACCGTCGAGTATATCGGGTATGTGTATACACGTAGTCCCCGTTATCGGTGGTCTCAGTTAAAGGCGATCAGCGCCATTAGGTGCCGATAAGAGTTATGGCGTCAACCATACTTAACAGAGGTGCCATTAACCGAAACTTGGCACCATAAGCACCATAAATTGCTGAGTTTTGGTTAACGGTTGTTTTTGCTTATCAGCATCCTGCCGTTAATCTGGAACTGCTTGTATTTATATCATATACAGTGGACCCCCTGTATTTGCGGATTTCTTCCTGGAAAATATACCCCTATAACTGGCAGACATTTGCATTTTTGCTGTAATTTTATGAGAAATATCCACAATTTCCTCCTTTTTTAAAAATCAATTTTATAATAAAATGCACTTATGATAAAACTATTGAAAAAACCAGGTGCAGTGTTCCCCCTGTATTCGCAGGGGATGTGTACCAGACACCCCCGTGAATAGTTAAAACCCCCGAATAGTTGGAACCACCCCACTAAACAATTGCTTATGAATCTGCCTATCGTTGAAAATTCAGATAAACCAAAATGTATAACGTTAAATAATATCCTACTTTACAAATAAATAACACCTAACATTACTAACCTGTTTACTGTAATTCAATCTCTGAGGTTATATTTATCAAGCATTTCAAAGAACACCTTAAACATTTTACGATTAACAATATAGACTCTTACAGCCAATAACACAAACAAAACACGGGAGGGAGAGAAGGAAGAGAGGCAGGAGAGAAGAGAGAGAGAGAGAGAAGAGAGGAGAAGAAGAAGAGAGAGAGAGAGGAGAGAGAGAGAGTTAGTTTCCTTATTTAAAATAGTGGAAATGGATAGAGTTTTAAGTAGTTTATTTCTTTAAGAAACCTAGCACATATGAAATATTTTGAATTAGTTATATTAGCAATATGGCGGTCCCCGGGTTACAACGGTTTTCCGGGCTTCCGACGTTCCCGAGGTTACGACGCCTTTTTTCTTAAACATTTCAATGGAAAAATCCGGTCCTGGGTTACGACTCCTTGTTGGCGGAGTTTACGACGCTGACCGGCTTCCGACGCTCAGAGTTAACGACGCCTTTTTTAAAAAACGCATTACTAGGATAAAAATCCTTTATTTAGTTTAGCCACATGTATAATTTAATTAAATAAAAATAAGGTTTTCATGGTTAGATTACAAACAAAATTTTGAGGTTATGATGATGTTTGCGACACTTTTTATGTTGTATTTTCTATGTTTTTTTAGTGGACGCCTCATATGCGGTAACTAGTTTGCCGAGCGAATGGAAATACATACTATTGTTTACATATAAATTAAACAGTCCAAAACGCGCAAACTAATGAAAAAATCATTGCTTTATTTTCGCCAGTAATATAACAAGAAAACAAAGTTTTCTGGTTAGACTTACAACGCAAATTCCAAGGTAATCACCAAAGAGAGGACATTATGCCAGTAAATTTGATCATAAGAGGAGAGAGGTAGAGAGAAGAGAGAAGAAGGGAGAGAGAAGGAGATAGAGGAGAAAGAGTGGGTGGGGGGTGAAGGGGGGAGGAGAGAGGCGTCTTCCCGACGCTCCGAGTTAAGGAACAGAGAAGTGTTCGTATTTCGTTAAACGGCCCTCTGACTCATGCCAGTTAATGTTTTTTGTTGATACTAATAGAATAGAAAGCCTATTTAAACGATACGTTTACTTTAATTAGTCTATATTGGATACGTAAATAGTAAATCAACTGTTTCTTGGTAGCACCCTTCAATATTTGGCAAAATCGAAGTATCCAAAGAAAGAACACAATTATTTTCCAGTACGTAATTTGATCAGAGAGAGAGGACCTTAACCGTTACAGACCTTTACAGTCTGTTCCGTGGTTTGCCCCAGGTTCCCTCATGTGAGGCACCCTCTAATGTCCTACCAGAGAGTTTGCTAGTACAATCTTCCGGTATTTTTGCATCTTCCAATCTTGGATGGTCCCTGGCATGCAGTTTAGATTTAGTTTGTCGAGCTTATTTTCTTAAACCACACTATACGCTCACGTCCCTGATTAATTTATTCCCAGATTGAGGACTGGCAACGCATTGATTAGACGCTGCATTATCAGATGCTGGTGCGTAGTGGATTTAATGTCCTGTGGTCTTTCCTTTATTATTTTTTCCTGGTATAGTTTTTGGGGCACTAGTTTAATCTACCTCTGCTTGCCTCTTTCTGATATTTTTTAAGTTCCATGCATATTTTCTGCTATTCCGTTCTATCTGTTTTTCATGCCTGAATTATCATGTATCGTTCTCGTTCTCCTTTCTAGACATATATAATTTTAAGAATTGTAGTCTTTCCCAGGTAGTCTAGGTCCTTAACTTCTTCTATTCTTAGCTGTAAAGGACCTTGTTTGGTACACTCTCTAATTTTGTGCAATATCCTTTTGATAGTGTGGGTACCTATATCAGATTTGCCAATATTCAAGTGGACTACGAACACATGTTTTTATAAAGCATAATCCATGTGTTCCAGCTTTTCTTGTTTTTTGAATGTGCCGTAACACATTCCCATTTTTGGACTTTAACATTTTGCCAACAGAGTTTGCTATGTTTCATTGCCATTAACTAAATGTTTGCCTAGTTTCATCCATCACAAACCAAGGTCCTTTAACTGCTTTCCTTATTTGTTTTTGATTGGTCTCATTAATTTTAGGTTCCCTTAGTATGCATATAAGCTTTGAGGTTTCTCTGTCTCCATAATTTTATTGAATTCTAAATTTATCAGAGTTAAATACCATCCTATTTACCTCTTGCCCCATCATATACTTTTGTTGAAAGGGTCTACTTGTGGGAGAGCGTTCTATCTTCATCACAAAGTAATTTCTCTACTTACTTCTTGTGTCATCTGCGAAACTACTCACTACCGAAAATCCTTAAGCATTATTGTCTATGGTCTTCAATCATAATAAACAAACAAGTATTGCAGCTAACACCGTAACCTTGCGGCGACACCGGATATTTACCTTGGCTTCATCCGATTTCTCGTCGTTTGCAATAACCTATCTGTTTTTCTGTTGTGGTTAAAAATTCTTTTAACCATCGTTCCTACTTTATCCACGATATTGTTTTTTTCTAATTTTCGGAGGAGCCAATATATTATGGTCTACTTTTAATCAAAAGCTTTTGCAAACGTCTAAATAAAGCCCACACTCTTTTCAATTTCCGCTTTTCATATTTTTGAATATGTTTTCACACTGTGGACTAAAACAGTGTTGGGTTTGTGTACCTTTTCCGGGTACGAAACCATGTTGTCCCTTAGTTAAACAAATTATTTTTTTTATTAAATGTTTTTCATATAAATATTTTTCTTCATTAACCCACCTTATCACACCTTTCATAATATGTGATGTTAGACTCACAGGTCCTATAATTTACGTTGCCTCTAGTCCCTTGATCCAACCCTTTTGAAGGTAGGGGTAATATATGGCTAATTTGTGCCTCATCATATATATTTGCCTGTATCTACAACACTTTGTTCCTTAATTAATAATTTGCAAGTGCTTTGCGGGGGGCGATAAGAATGAACTACTTTCTTTTAAACAAAATAGCCAGGAATTCCATCAGACCCTTGCAGCAGTCTTCGCATTTTTAATTTCATTAATAGGCCTGCACAATATCAGCTTCTTTAAGTAATTCTATGTCAGCTAAATATTTTCACTATTTTCATCCCTTACTTCTATAATCATTATCTTCATTATCTATTCTAGGGGTGAACTTCTCATCTTATATCGTTCTGCTTCTGGCCAGTATGTTGCCAAATTTCCATTTTTTTTTCATTCGTTTTAATCTCCCTTCAATTCTTCAGAGGGCCTCTTTCTATTTATTCTTTTCTTTTATTCATCTTCTTCGGCATATGAGTATAATAGTTTTGGGGTTTTGCTTGATATTTCAATAGGGTTTTTTCTTCCAAGTACCCGTTTTTTGCATGTTTTCTTTTGGGGATTGGGGGGGGGGGGTACAATCTTTTTGTTTCTGCATTTTCTCATCTTACTTTTTATGTTCTATAACTTTCCATGCATTTTTTTTCTTTTGGGGAAGGGAGGGGAGGAGCAAGACCTTTTTCCACTTTCTGATTTTCTTGGAACAAGATCCTTACCTGTCTCTTGGTTATGCATGAATGATGGTTTACTTTTTTCCTTTCTTCAGGTATAATATTTTTCACCACTATTATCTCCAATTTTTAATATTTTATAATAATTCTCCGTATTTACCCTTATGTCATCACGTTAACGAAAAATGTTTAAATTCCCAAAAATTCCCACCCCTTTTTTTTTTTGTTTAATTCTTCATTAATTTCTGACCATTTTACTATTTTTAACTGTAGAAGGTTGTATTTTGCCATATCCTTCCACCCCCTTTTTCATTTCTTGTTGCTTTCTCTAATTTTTCCACTTGCTTTGGAAATGACCCTGTTAATTCTATGACATTATGGTCTGAAATAAACTACTCGCATTAATAAACTATTTATTTCTTTAACATAATTCATCTCGTTCACAATACTAGGTCTAAAGTAATTTTCCTTTCTTGTTGGCATGTGATTTATTTGTTGAATGTTTGTTTTAGATTCTAGTAGCAATATCTAATAGCTTTTCAAATTGCCTCTTATCTTCTGCACTACTATTACTCTCTTTTTTATTATGTAATAAGAAGTACAAGCCCACGAATCTCCTATTTTCCGTTCTTTCCATTCTACCTACAAAGGAAAGTTGAAGTCACCAGATAGGAGAATAAAGTCCCGTTCCTTGTGATTTCTACATATATCATGCCAATTTTTCCAATTTTTTCAAGTTTTAAGTCAAACTCTTTAAAGTATTAGGAGGTCTATTATACTTATCTATGTTTTTCATCAATTTTTCAAGGATGTTCAATTTCGACGCCGCTATTAGTTCACCATTCTGAGTTTTACTATATTGTTTCTCATAATGATTTTTTTCCTTTGTTTTTTGTCTTTCCCATAGATTGCGGTTCCCCCTTGATTCCTATTTTTTCTATCTGATCTATAAGTTTGAGGAACAAACCCTTTTTTATTTGATCAATCATTCCCAGTCCCTCTTGGGATACAGGTTTTTCACTTATATTCATTATAATCTATTTTCTGTTTTCAAAATTTTTGGGTTAGGTTCTTCTAAGTAACCTCTATTTTTTTTCTTTTTTTGGAGTTTACTCGTAACTAAAGCCCTGCGCATTCATCACTATGATGGTTTGCGTGATTTTCATCCTTCAATTTAATACTGATAGTAATAACGGATGTTTTCCCCATGTCCTCTTTCACCTGTTCTGGTATGAGGTTTTTTTTTTTCATTTTTTTCCAGAGAAATTCTGACATTAAAAAATCCCAACTTTTCCATAATATTTTGATCTTCCTTTCAATCATAATTATTAATTTTTGTGTCTGAATCTTGCAATTTTCTCCGTTTCTGCAATATCCTCTTTGCATAATAAAATACAGTTTATTTAATCTCTTGAGGTAGAAATTTCGGAGCTTGAATTACTTTGAAATTTTTTTTGCTGACATACCTCTGCATACTCTCATTGGGTGGTTTGCTTTTCTCTTAGGGAATTTACCTGATTTATTCTTGATTTCTCTCTTTGATTTGGTTTCTTTCTTATTTTGGATTTTATTCACTTGGTTGGTTTATTTTTTTTTTTTATTTGATTATGATTCATGGCTACAAGGGTGCATTATATTTGCATTTTTTGTCAAACTTACATCCTTTTCCCTTCTTTTTAGGTTTTACATATTTTTGGATGCAGATCTCTGTCAATCATCCCCATATCCGATCTAAGTTATGCACATTTACCATATATTTCATAGTTTTGACATATCTTAGGATGTTTGTTAGTTAACATCGTTTCTCCAAATCTGTCAATTCCCTCTTTTTCAAAAGGTTGCAGATTTTGTGCTTTCTTGTTCGTTATTTTTTCCTTTTTCCCGTCAGTTGTAATAGATCTGGGTGAAGCCCATGCTTCGGGATGTTTGCTTTTCTGTTGTCTATATCGGTAATTTTATTTCTTCGTAGGTATTGCTGCTTTAATTGCCTCATATGTAGTATTCAATTGAGTATCTCTGCATCCATACTTTTTATCTTGTTCTTTGTTTTCCTTATTTTTTTTCTGTCATTTTCATTTTTGTTTACTTTTTCTTATCCGTTTTTTCCTCTTCTTTCTTTTTCTTCTTCTTCCTCTTGCCTCTTTATTCTTCATCCTCAAGCTATTTTGTCACATTCAATCGTTGATTAATAACATTGTCTATCCATGATAGACATGTTTGAACAAAAATTCTTGTAGCTTTTTCTCAAAATCTTTTAGTATACCTCAGCACACATGTGGATGGGTCGGAATGTTTGCATGCAGCACAACAATTTTCACAGGATTAGGTTTTGTGGATTGACTATGCATACCAAACCTTACACCAGTTTTGCATGCTTTTTGGCATTAAATTATTTTTTTGTTGTTTAATGTTTTTGGTATTCTTTTTTTAAAACATCCTAATTGCCATCAAGATTATTATTCACAAGAGTTCACCCTTATTCATTTTTCGTTTTGTCGGCAATATGTTGGTTTATGTATATTTTCTTTTATGAGTCCCTCTTGACCACTTGGATTTTATTTTGGAACTTCTTCAATTATTTTCAAGATGTTTTTCATTAGATTTGTTTTTTCCAAGTTTGAAGGTAGTTAAATATCCTTCTAATAATATTCTATGAATGCTTTTGTATCTTTTTGGTTAGACTGGTTGCTGATTTCATAGATGAGAAATTGCCCAGTTCGCCCTTCCTGCTACCTCATCGTATTGCGAAATCTGCTAAACACACCAATTACGCCACCTTTTCCCAGCAGTTTGGAGAGGAGAAGAGGAGAAGAGAGAGAGAGAAGAAGAGAGAAGAGGAGATAGAGAGAAGAGAGAGGAGAGAGAGAGAGAGAGAGACCGCTTTGGCAACAATGGTTCTTCGGGGTTTTATTTATAGCTTCCTTCTGCTTGATAATCGTGGATATTTGTAGAAGGATTTCGAACCATACTCGTTTGCCGAAATTCGAACGATACGCAACGCCACGTTCATAGATTTTGCTATAAATTTTCATGTTTTGTTTTGCTTCCCACCATCGAAATCATTTTCTTGGGTTTTTTTCCTTATCACCCTTGCTTTGTCTTTTAGCTCTTGGAGACCTCCCATGGTTAATAATAAAAGGTCAAAAATAACATGAACTAAAAGGCGTCAAATACAACGAACTAAATAACGACGTGTTAACATGCAGCACCAACAAACAAACAGACTGAACGCCATTTTAGCGGTCGCCTACTACAACATTAACAACTCATCCGCAAAATCGTATCTCAAATATTTCGTTTGTATATCAAAGCTTATATTTTCGCAAATTTTGATATCCAAAACATTCGTATATTAGGGCCAATCGTATGGTTTCAAGTTTCCAATGTAATTTTGATCTGAGAAAGAGAGAGAAAGAGAGAGAGAGGAGAGAGAGAGAGAGAGGAGAGAGAAGAGAGGAGAGAGAGAGAGAGAGAGAAGACGCTTTGGCAACAATGGTCTCAGGGGATTGACGTAACGTTTTATTTCTGACACAATAGGACCAGAAGAAAGTCTTTTCGTTTCATTAAACGGCCTCTGACTCATGGAAAACAGGTAAATGTTTTGTTGATACTAAATATATAAGCCTATTTAAAGATACATTTACTTTAATTTAGTCTATATGAATACGTAAATAGTAATTAGCTGTTCTTGTAGCCCACAAGATTTTGCAAAAAAATCAAACTCCAGGTTGTACCTAAAAACTTCCAGAATGTAGTGTCCCCAGAGGATTCACAATGGGTTTTTACCTTCAGAACCAGGCATTCTTTTATGAAAATAACTCCAGGTTGTACATAAAAACTTACAGGAAAACGCAACATGTAGGTGTTAATCCAAAGGATTACAAAGTAAGTTTTTTTATAACTTTTTATTAGTTTTAAGTACATATTCCAAAGGCGTCGTTCCGGCTTTCACCCGATTTTCGGCTTACGACGCGTCCCAAGAACGGAAACCCCCCGTCGTAACCCGGGGACTGCCTGTACGTAGCAAACTGACCCATAGTACGATGGGTGATAAAATTACGGGTGCAGAAGTGAAAAATTTAAAAATTTTATGTTACTATTTGTTCAGCAAATATTAAAATGAAGGGCGATTACCACAAATAGTCCTCTACTCGTCTCTCTCGTCAAAGTAATTCAAGCGACCGATCACTGAACCCCAAGAAGAAATTCTTATTCATTGTTGTTTTCCCCTCTTTTAATGATGTTTCCTCTCCTCTCTCTTAAGTACGTGAATGGGACGATCAATGACGTAAAGAAGTTTGTATTCATTATTGTTTACCCTCTTTTAATGATTCTTCTCCTCTCTCTCATGTAAGTCAAGTAACTAACAAAGAAGACGTGTGATGGGGATTATCGGATTTACTTAGCTCTCAAATCACAATTAGCTCCTCTCTCTTTCTCTCATTTTTCGATTAGCAAGATATAATTATAAAATTGTAGTGCATTTAATGTCGTTAAATTGGCTCTCTCTCTCTATCTCTCTCTTTGTCGTGACTTTCATTTAAATGGAACAGGGATCTTGATTTGGTTCGTTTCTTTGTCAATTACTTTGGGCACAGTTGATATGAATCTAAAAAGTGTTTTTCTTTTGGTTTTCATTAATGTTACTGGCAAGGGGGGAAAGACGCAACTTGTATGTCAGTGCGTTATGGCTACTGATAAATGCTCTTATGAGCCTGTGTTCGTTTCAAAAAAAAAAAAAAAAAAACAAAAAAAAAAAAAAAAAAAAAAAAATAAAATAAATTAAATAAACAAAATAAAATAAAATAAAAAAATAAAAGTAGAAAGTAGGAACTTGTCAGTTTTCCTTTTTATTAATGTCCAATTGGCAGGACTCTGAAAATTACCGAAGGCAACCATTACCCCTGGGCAGTACTACTTCTTCAATGTTATTTTTGTGCACCTGGCAGTCCCGGGGATGGTTTAAGGTTAGTTAAACAAAAAATCTTGCGGATATTGATGATAATTTTCATCTTCTATTGTGTCCGAGCTGAAGTATTCGCCGACTGTTTCTCCGGGGAAGTTTTGAACTGGAAATTATGTATTGAAAAAATCGTAAAGTAACTAAGTCTACGGGAATAGGGAAAACCAGCCCTCGGTTTCACACGGCCTAGAAAACAACTCCATTTCAGGGAATCCCTTCTCACCCCCACCCCTTTAACGGCCTTTAAGGGAAGGGGGTTAGGTTTGGATGGAACCTTATTACAAACCATCTTAGGGGTCCCCCCACCAAAAACTAACCTTGCCGAAGTTTTCCATGCCCGATCTGACCAGTACAACGTTTGGACCGTGATTGATTGAATGAACAAGACAGACGACGGTCGAGACATTACGCCGCCCATGTTATACGTTAGTATGATTATTATTACTAGGCAAACTTACCCATCTACGATAGTGGTGAATAAAAATACGGGTGCAGAAGTGAAAAATTTATATTACTATTTGTTCAGCATATTAAAATTTAAAAGAAGTGCGGGGAATACACAAAAAGTCTCTCTCTCGTCTCTCTCTCTCTCTTACTGTAAATTCAAGGGACCGATCACTGAACGCAGAGAAATTTCTTGATTCCATTGTTTCCCCTCTTTTAATGATATTCTCTCTCTCTCTCTTTAAAGTAACGTGAAGGTACGATCAATGAACGTAAAGAAGTTCGTATTCATTATTGTTTACCCTCTTTTAATGATTTCTCTCTCTCTCTTCTCTCTCAATTTGAAGTCAACGTACCGAAGAAGACGGTGATGGATTATCGGAATTACTTAGCTCTCGAAATCACAAATTATCTCCTCTCTCGTTCTCTCTCTCATTTTTTTTTGATAGCGAAGATAAAATGATAAAAATTGTAGTTTGCATTAATGTCGTTAAATGGCTCTCTCTCTCTCTCTCTTCGTCTCTCTCTTTGTCGGTGACTTTTGCATTTAATGGAACTGGATTCTTGATTGGTTTCATTTCTTTGTCAATTACTTTGGCACTGGTGAGAATGAGAAATAATAAAGTATCCTTTTTCATTCATGTTTTTACTGCAAAGATGCCAACTTGTTATGTCAGGTGCATTAATGGCTACTGATAATTGCCTCTTGAAAGGATCCTGTCTCGCCCCACCCCCCCCCACCCCCCCCGCCCCAAAAAAAACTAGAAAGTAGGAAACTTGTCAGTTTTCCTTTTTTTATTTTATTCCATTGGTCACATTGGCAGATTGAAATTCCGAAGCAACATTACCGGGCAGTACTTCTTCAACGTTAATTTGTGCACTGGCAGTCCCGATGGATTTAAGTTATTCAAAAAATCTTGCGGATATTGATGATAATTTTCATCTTCTATTGTGTCTGAGCTGAAATATTCGTGACTTTCTCCGGGGAAGTTGTACAGAACTTATGTATGAAAAATCATAAAGTAACTAAGTCTACGGGAATAACCAGCCTCGTTTCATGGCCAGAAACAACTCCGTTTCAGGGAATCCCTTCTCACCCCCACCCCCTACAAAGGAGGGGGGTAGGTTGGAAGAAACCCCATTACAAATCACCTTAGGGGTCCCCACCATAACCATGCCAAGTTTCATGCCCATCTGACCAGCCGTTTGGCCGTGATTGAATAACACAGACAGACAGACATACATTACAACCATTATAGTATGATTATGTGAAAATATTAATAAACATATACACATGTACCATAGAAATTCTCTCATCTCAGTAAAAGAGAGAGAGAGAGAGAGAGAGAGTTATCCGTATTTGAAAGAGTGAAAAGGAAAAGTTATTGTAGTATTTCTTTAAAATACTATCACATATGATTTTTGTAATTACAATTATATTATTATTATTATTTGAAAATATTAATGAGAGAGAGAGAGAGAGAGAGAGAGAGAGAGAGAGAGAGAGAGAGAGAGAGAGAGAGAGAGAGAGAGAGAGAGAGAGACTCCCTCCCCTCCTGTCACATTACTTGATATATCTGGCAGCTGTTGGTCCTCAGTTTGGTACCTGGAGTTCAAAAGAAAGATGCTTGAAGACTGGGATTTCCTTCATTTTTACATATTTTTTTTATTTATAAACTAAAATCTTACTAATTCAATAAGTATTTTCTTTAATGAATTGATTGCTCTTTACATTTATATTATTTGAAAATTAGTAAATCATTTATTTATCATACAGAAAACATACATCTCTGTAAGAAAGAGAGAGAGAGAGAGAATTATTATTGCTATTATGTGATATTATTTAATCTTATTAAACTTACTAATACAGTATTGACCAATATTAATATTTTAAAATTAGTAAATCTTTTTTGTATCATAAAAATGTATTTAGTCAAGAAAATAATCAAAATACACTAATTTGGGATTATTTATCATCAGAAAAAACCAGGGAATAGGCGAATTTCCCACATATAATGGGTAGATAAGGTCCAGAGAGAAATCCGCGAATCCAGAGAATGCAAATACAGGGGCCCACTGTATAAACATTTTTAGTGGGGTTTTCTTGAGTTTAAACAAACAAAATAGGTAGTTTTAGGCATTTTTATGGATGTTTCAACTCTTCGCGCATTCTAGTTATTTGGGGGGGGGGCTCTGGCATGCATCCCCGCGAATATGGGGGAAACACTGTAATGGGATTTAATTAGTCCAATAGTTCCCATAGTAAGGAAATAGGAATGGTGACCATGTTGGCCAATGTTAATCTTCTGGGTTACCTAAAAATCCTACTGTAAACCTGACTAGCATATGAAAATCTAAATCAACTCCAATAGTTTTATAGAATCCCAAGAGATAGTATAATTATCAACCATATTTTGTATCTTTTATAGTAAATAATATCAATCACAAAAAAACCATAATATGAATATTTCATTCAGAAACTTTGTCACAGGAGCAGAGCCTTTCCAAACTACATATTTATGAACTAGGAACTATCACCAAGCACAGGTTGTCCAAAGGTATTGTATCTTATGTCACAACAATGCTTTGCATGTGCGCCTGCAACAAGAAAATGAAAACACAATTAACAAGAAAATTAAAACAGTGCCAACAGAATACTAACAATGTTGAATAGTAGTAGTCATGTGAAATGATACAGTACTTTAAGTTTGCCATGCTTCTCTTAATTACATTTCCTATGAATTCCATTTTGCTTGTACGTACTGTATAGTGGATACAGTTTACAATTACATCATTTACTAACTGCATGTCCTGGACCTTCTACTGTTTCTTTTCCAATCTTGTGCTAATTCTCTGGTACTATTGCACAAAGCGACACGGACTGAGCCCAGAAAAGGGATTTTGACGAAGGAAAAATCTATTTCTGGGCAAGGGTCCGTGTCGCCCAGTGAAATCCCCCCCTGTTTATCTCCCACCCTTGCGCCCAAGATTGGTCCTCTAACGTCAAGGATGGCCACGAGAGGCGCTGTTGTCGGCATGGGTGGGTGTGTAGTAGTAGTTGCTGGCGCCGGCTGTGTACCAGCTCTCTCGAGGAGGGGGATTTTGGTGAAGGAGAATTCTAAATGACAAGAGGTCCGTGGTAGTGGTCTCACTCGCCCCAGTACCATACCGACACCCTCTTTTTATTGAGGGTGAGCGAGTCAGGATACTCTGACATCCCCCTCTTTTGTTTTTCTCTGGTAATGTTAGCATTATTTACCTTAGAAATATGAACTAAAGGGATATTTCACTGGGCGACACGGACCCTTGCCCAGAAATAGATTTTTCCTTCGTCAAAATCCCTTTTTTGGACCTCACATCCTAATACTTCAAACTTTGCTCCACGCATCTATCCATACCTGTGTGATTTAATTTGCACTTCTACCATTTAGTGGGATTTGGTACATACACAGTCACACTGAGGAAGGTGAGGTCAAGGGCAAAGGGCAGATGATCACTGATTACTGTGTAATAGTTAGTGTCTTTCAATAATATTTAGAAATTTCATACTGGAAAATGGACAATTATATACCAGTTAAATTCATACAGTACTACCGACTGACAAATATCTTTGGGGAAAAAGTAGTCTGAAAACAATTGAAATCAGACAAAGGTTTGAGTGGAATAAGTTTTTTTTGTCTACAATACAATATGTCCTATTCCTACTGAACTACCATGCTATGTTAAGTATGTTAAATTTCATACCAAATTCACTTAAAATACTGAAATATGACATAAAAGATAGTAGAGGTTAATACAATAAAAATTCCATGCTACAAAACTATAAAAATAGACTAAAAGGATATCATGTTTAAAACACCATAAATGAAAAACAATAGTGTATAATTTGGATATAGAATAAAAATGCATCTGTTCATAAATATGAATCTTATTTACTTATGCCAATGCTCCTGGTTAAAGGCATATAAAAGTGATCAAAAGTTACTTGAACAAACACAGTGACTGCAAGCAATCATAAAATTCCCTTCCTATAATGGGGAAGGAATCAAGTCGATTGTCAAGTGCTATCTCATTCTTGAACTCTAGAGATCAGAGCTGTGTATTAAAACAGGGTCTAGGAAAAATTAGAGATTTACACAGTCATTCCCTGTTTAATAAAAGTAATAACTTTAAAATTATTGTGGATAGGCCTGTACAACTTTCACATTCCATTGAGCAATTACTAAAGTTTCTTTTGCTACAGATAGCACTGTGATCACTATATCTGCCAGCTGAGTCAAGAATAGGAGAAATGGTGTCACTGCAGGGTTATTGGACCTTTTTTTTTTTTGGCTTAACCCATATCAGCAATTATTTATCTGGACATGCTGGAGCATTTATGCTGCACCTCAATTAGAAGTTTCAGCAAGATGGGGTGCCTCCACACTGGGGTTTGGTGGTTTGTAACTTTCTGGATGCAACCTTTCACAAGTGCTGGATTGGGAGAGATGGCACAACAGAATTGCCACCACATTCACCAAACATTACCCCTCTTGATTTTTTCTTATGGGGTTATATCAAGGATAAAGTGTACAGTACACCAGTACCTAATGTTGAGACCTTTAAAAGTAAGGATAACAGCAGCTCTAGCAATGGTAACTATGGAGATGTTGGAGAATATACCTGGCGTGAGATAGAATTTCACTTAGACCTACTCCAGGCAACAAGGGGGCACATGTTGAAATTTATTAGTCATGTAAAAAAATCTTTAGTCATTATTGTTGAAATTGAAGAAAACCTTATACCGCTACCTAACATGGCCTGTGTAATAAAGGTCTGAAATCCGGGAAAGACTTTATGGACACCCTTCATAATCATATAGATAAGCTATATGCAAGCAAACCTCTACTCTTACTTACGATCAATAGTTCCTTACAGCCTGAGGCCAATGGCTCTTCAACTAGGCTGGCCTTCATCTTGTAAGATAATTAATTAATAAAACTGGTAATATTACTGGTTTGGCTTCATTGAACATTTCTGCAACTATACTTGCCTCTCATTCTTGTATCTCCTCCCCTTCTATTCACCACCACAATACTCATCAGTCCTCTACTCCACTGGCTTCAGCCCTTGGCACTTCCTTCCCAGTTATTTATTCTGCTATTATATATACACCACCATTTCACAGCAATGATGTCCTTTGGTTTTCTCTTTATTTTTTGTATTTCTTCACATAATATTTTGCTTGGAATCTGCCTTTAAATCCTGTAAAATGGTGTATCCAACAACCTTTTCCTCATTACACAATTATAAGTTTACCTTTTCAGGTTTCTACTTGTCTTTCTGTGAGACCAGAATATCCCAAGGAATTTTCTTCATACAGTGGCAATGAAAGCTAACTATACTCTGTTTTTTTTCATCTGTCCATCTGCCTGTGGTGTTTTTGTATGGTAACACTGCGTCCCGGGCTTTAGATAGTTACGCTGTGTAAGTTTTAGGTAAATAAAAGGATATCTGGGTGTACATTAGCAACTGAAAAGTGTTTTAATAATTTACTGTATGTGAATTACACCGTTAATATTCAAAATAGGATATAATCGTTGAATGTTAGCTGAATGTAACTATCTAAAGCCCGGGACGCAGTGTTACCATACAAAACAACCACAGGCGGATGGACAGATGGAAAAAAAACAGAGTATAGTGAGCTGGTGCTCATAACTGATCCCTCAAACCTAAAATGTTGTTGGTATACATATTACTAAATTTCTTTATGAAGCTCTGGAGACTGAATTATCATGCTGTGACTGTTCCATTTCAGGTGTCAGTTTAGCCCTGTCTAAGCTTTAACATCATAAAATGAATAATGGTAATGAGTATAGTCTTAGTACAGTGGGCCCGCCATATTCGCGGACTTATGCATTCGTGGATTTCTCTCTGGATCATATCCCCCATTAGTATTCGGGGGGAAATTAGTCTATTCCCTGTATTCTTCTATGAGAATATCCACAAATTCTGTTTTTTTTTTTTTTATCAATTTCACCATAAAATGCAATTTTTGTGATAAAACTATTAAAAAAAACCATGTACACAAAATTTTAGTGGGGTTTTCTTGAGTTTTAACTAACAAATTATACTATTTAAAGCATTTTTAAAGGGGGTTCCAACTATTTGCGGGTTCTAACTATTTATGGGGGGATCTGGTACGCATCTCCCACTAAGACGGGGGACCACTATAATTATGTTGATAAATACTATGGACTTTACGAACATTATTTTTTATGTAATCCTCATAAGCCCCCAGTGTAAATAGTTAACCTTGACCACTCACAGTGAGCGTGTGACGCAGGCTTAAGTTGACTTTGGGAATATTATTGTCTTGGTAGACCCTGCTTTACTAAAACGAGTGGTGACTGCTAGTTCACTCCATACCTATCCACACAGCTTGTGTTACTGAAGTGTCTCCATACACTGACACAAAGGGCCTCTGTAAGATTCTGGCACTCAAGGGTTTCTTGCACTTTACCTTCAACAAACCTCCACTCACCCCAACCCCCTTCTCACAGTTCTTATCCAAATATATATCTATGCTTTCTAACTCTTCTGATGCCCACAATTGCCCACATGACACTATCATGAATTTTCCTCCCAGGGATTACTGAATATAAAAAAAACAAATACTGTACAGTGGTACCTCGACATACGAAAGGCTCAACTTACGAAAAACTCGAGATACGAAAGCAAATACAAAGAATTTTGGGTTCTACATACGAAAATGGTTCAAGTTACAAAAGGTTGTTGCTATAAAGTCCGGAGATTCACCCAGACCACCGAGAACAATTTTAAAAATCTCGCGCAGCAAACTGAGTAAACTCGCCACCATCCTCCTGCTCTCTCCCATTGGTTCCTGATGCTAGTCACCCTGTAAGATCCTGCTCTCCTATTGGTGCTCTATTGTGCTCTATGTATTCTATTGGTAAAAGGATGCTGTAAATTGAAAAACTTATTCATGCAATACATTTAATAAAAAAAAAAATTAGGTAAAGATAGAATAAAGAATAGAAATTAATGGTTATTATACTGTTTGGTAGTTTCAGTAGTTGAAGAGAGATAATGGAAATTTGATTACTGTACGTACTTTGTGCTAGGTGAAAGTGGTTGCTTGGCGATCGTTTGGTACTCGTAAGTGCTGAACGTAAACAGAAGCTTGGAGGCTTTTTTGTTTTGTTTTGTTTGATTGTTTATTATAGTTAATGGTTACTTAATAATTATTTGAAATGAGTACATGCAATACATTTAATAAAAAAATTGTGAATTAGATATCATAAAATATAAAATAAATCAGACTGCTATCATCGAAGCCAACAAAAACGTATTTTCTAGAATTATTCTTCTGTTTTAATATTATGTATATGTTTCATTATAGCTGTCAGTAACTCGGTATCTCCATTAGGTAAAGATAGAATAAAGAATAGAAATGAATGGTTATTATACTGTTTGGTAGTTTCATTAGTTGAAGAGAGATAATGAAAATTTATAGCTTAATGTGTGCTAAGAAAAGTGATTGTTTGGTGATCGTTCAGTACTCATAAGTGCTGAATGTAAAACAAAAGGTGGGAAGTTTTATTTTTGTTTGTTTGTGTATTATAGTTCATGATTAATTAATAATTATTTGAAATGAGTGCATACTGATTATTTATACATTTTATTGGCATATTCTAAGCTTTTAGCTTCTTAAGTTTAGATGTCAGAATCATAGACTAGGCTACAGTAGCAACTGCTAACATAGGCTAGGCTTATTGCTAAGGGACATATGCTAAAGTCCTAAAATATGCAGTAAAAATGGGGTTGAACATTACATGCAGTTGAATATTACTCAAGTATGTACAGTATTTTGCCTTTTTCTTCGAGTCATATTTCTTCCGTCGGATCAGCGTCGTAACCCTAGAACATTTGTTGTAAGCCTGGAAATATAATTTACTGGGGTGTTTTTGTAGGGCCTGGAACGGATTAGGCATTTTACATGTAAAATGCGGTTCAAGATACGAAAAGCTCATGATACGAAGGCCGCCTCGGAACGGATTAATTTCGTATGTCGAGACACCACTGTATATATATAAAAAAAAAAAAAAAAAAAAAAAAAAAAAAAAAAAAAAAAAAAAAAAAAAAAAAAAAAAAAACCATAGGTAGTCATACTTACCTTCTAAAAGGTATGAGCATACAGAATAACAACCCTTGATCCTAGGTCCTTGTAAGATATATTTTAAGAATTCCCTGGGTTTCCTCTAAAGCTTGAGGATCATGTCATACTTTGAGGCATTCTCTAAATTCATGAATAAATCCTTCAGAAAATTATACATTCCTCTTCCAATATCATTGTTCACTATCATCATTATCATCACATGTGTTTATACAACCAATTTTCCTTCAATGGAGTTGGACATGAAACCGACTTCCTTCCTGTCATCTTCCCTTTACAAAAATGTCACGGCCTTCACCTGGTCCAGGCCTTCACCCTGGGCCTTTCAACTAGGCTTGGTTAATACTCCAATATTGATTTCAGGCACTCCTCACTTTGCTCATGGAAATGGCAGTGAGTCTCAATGTCAAGCAGCTCATCTTACATCACCCTTTCTGCTTCACAAATATCAAAATCTCTCTAGTTTGAATACATCACAAAGAGAAATGGTGCTTTATAGGTGGAAGAACACTTGCTTACTTGTCCACCAATAGGAAAAATAGTTCAGGAATAACAGGATTTGACTAGTAAGAAATGTCTTCCCTGAGAATGGGTGGTTATTACTAAATGATTTAGTCATCTAATTATGCATCTGACATTGTTCATCAGCTTCCAGTTGAGTATAAGCATAAGCAAAAATGGGACTGCAACTTGTATGGAAAAATTTTATATGTAAAAAGCCAGGTAGACTCAAAGACTACATTCCACAAAAAATTAATGTTCAACTAACTATAAAAAAAGGTCACACAGAGAAAATAAATAAAAGTTACACAAAAGTACAGTATTAAAATCATATAAAAATGTCTTGGTCAACTATATATGTGTCACACAGCAAACTATTCACTCTCCCTTAGTAGTACCTCCCAAGAGAGGTCCTGAATGCTTCTCAACAATTTATTAAGTTCATCTTGCAATGACATCAGTTTCTTCACCACTTCTCTATGATGTGTGACAACATCAACCCTTGAGGAGCACTCCTGCAGAAGCCAATAATTGTACTTATAACACCTTTACAGAGGAAAAAAAATTACATGTAATATTCCACTATGGTGACAATTTTTGTTCCAAGCAAAAATGCTACTACATAAAAATTCCCCATGTGTAACTACCAATGGCTCATTCTTGTCACTTTGCAGGGCCTCAATCAAAAACAGCTCTTCCTTCAAAGCACTGATGATGCCTATTAAACCAGCCTGCCTGTCTGCCACTTCCACAGATGTTACAGGAGTTATGAGACCATGAACATCCTCAGTTTTGTGCATAAGGAGCTCATTCTTCAAGCAGCCTAACCTATACAAAATGGAACGAGGCAAGCTTGCCGTGTCCATTTTAAAGTTGATGTCCTGCCATGTAGCATTAAAATCAATAAATATATGACTTCTAATATGCATATGATTTCTAACATGCTAACATTATTTCATATAATTCATGTATTATTCTTTTTAGAAACAAAATATTCTTAAAGTTCTATAGTGAGAGAAAACTGTCTTCAAATCCTTCCCGTGTAAAAAAATGGAGCAGGTAATAGCGTAAAAATCCGGCACCTAACATATAAGCACAACTGCAATGAGTCTATAAGCATCACTCTATTATTTTCTAAGGGATCTTAATTACTGCAAATTTCACTAAAGTATCTAACTTTTCCTATGACTTCAATAATTTAAAAATAACTACTCCACCAACAAAAGGTCATAAGACATATGTATTCACATCTTAACAAAACAAAAAACTAAAAAAAAATACAATAAAACTGATTGAAGCATTCAACTTCAATACATCAAATCTAATAAACCATTTATTTTTCATTATCTCACTCAAATCCATCGTGAGATTAGTTGTCGATGTATACTTATATATATAAAAATCTGGTGTTTAGAAGACTCCATGCAGTAACTGTAACAAAATTTATGTTGGGAAGGCAGGTAGATTTACCTCACAAAGATTAATTGACCACAAAATATCAGTATAACTATACCACAGACTTTGGGTATTTTTGTACGTAAATATTAGGGATATTGGCCATACCATAAATTGGAGTGGGACCCAGCTGGTTTTGAAAAGTAGCTGCCCAAACAAAATGAATATCCTTGAATTGGCCATTATCAGTCAAACTAATAATATGAACTTATTGGGAAGCCACTGGAAATCAAATTTCAAAGATGAGGTAATACTAACACCTCTTCTCTGGTACGTGTTCCACCACAGAGAGAGAGAGAGAGAGAGAGAGAGAGAGAGAGAGAGAGAGAGAGAGAGAGAGAGAGAGAGAGACTAACCTCGTTCCCAACTATCCCAGGTCAACAGCCATCTACACACCACCATCATATTGCCATACCAGCACATACTTTATAAATACTCTTGACATGTACTAATGTCCATAATACACTAGTGATCAGGAATAAAAAGTAGTATTCAAAATAAATGGCTGCAACATACTATGTATATAAGGCCTACAGATTTATCTATCTATATACTATGTACATATATATATATATATATAAGATATATATATATATATATATATATATCTATATATATATATATATATATATTACAACTACTATCCGACTTACAACCTGCTCGACATACGACCACTCGTACTTACAACCTTACTTCAGACAGTTGACCATTGAGTTACTTGGCACTGCGCCATCTCATGAGAACTCTCATCACTCAGGCATGAGAACTCTCATCACTCAGGCAGCATCAGTTTGAGTTACCCTGCCCTATCTGCAGCATCATTTGGTATTAACTGTACTGTAGACTGAATTGCTAACCAATTTACATAAGAATCGACTTCTGACATGCATGCAAGAACTTAACCCCATTGTAACTCAATGCCTGATTGTACGTAATATATACTATTGCATAAATTATCAAAATGTATTAGAATAGTACATTATGGTAAAAAGATTGAAATAATGATTGTACATTACATTACAGCACTAAGTAGGCACTTTTATATAGCAAAGGTTTGATAGTATACCCTACCCAGTATGTTGGCCACTTTCTAAGCGGTTCGACTTCATCCATTCTGACTTACAACCAGGATAGTACTTGTATATATACTATTATATATAGATATATAATGAATATATATATATATAATTGATATATAATAGTATATATATATATATACATATATATATATATATTAATATATATATATATATATATATATATATATATATAATATCTATCTATATAATATAATATAATATATATATAGATTATATATATATAGTATATATATATATATATACATACATATATATATATATATATATATATATATATATTATATATATATAATATATATAATATATATATATATACATACAATATATATATATAATATATATATATATAAGTATATATACACACACACACAGGTAGTGTTCAAGTTACGATTATCTGATTTTACGATGGGGTTAGCTATTAATACCAATACGACAATATTTTGAAAATATTTCTAAATTTCGCTCGTAACGGATGCAGCCCAGCAGCGTACAACCTGGCAGCAAGAGAGACGGACTGAATTACAATAGCCTAACTTATCCCTTTAGTTATACATAAAAACAAAAAAAAAAAAAAAAAAAAAAAAAAAAAAAAAAACAGCAAAAAGATAGATTTTTTGTTTTAAAGTTCTACTCGTTTGGTAAATGTGTACAGCCACAAACAACCGGACGAGAAACAGCATTTTGCTAAGTACAACCAAATGGGATAACAACATCCATTTGGCTTGTATTTCAACCATCGTATGATAATAAACAATTACCGCAGTAATGTTATAAATGACGTTATGTATAATTATAATAGGACTGATTTATTTTTAGGCAATAACTTTGTTTGCTATAGATCAAAGATCACCAAGGAAACATACTGTTAAATCTAAACAAAGTCGTAGTTGAAGCTGAGAACGCTTTTCGACCTGTTAATGACTGTTATTGTGCATAAGTAATATGGATAAAACTCCCATAAACTTATCCAATCAAACACAACCGTAGATAAAGTTGAGAGAAAATCTTTTTAATCAAAACTTCAGGTCTTGAAAGAATACAGTTTAGTGCTGTTTTCACACTGATAAAAGAAATAATGTAACAGTAAAGTTCATACTACAAAGAAATCTAGTGAAAATAGCAAACGGAATCATGTAATTTTCCTTACACAATAAACCTGCCCACAAAGCAATCTGTTAACGAAAAAAAAATTTAGTTCCAAACGAGACATATTAAATTCAAATTTTGACTTGAACACAACTTATAATGAAAAGATGACCTTTTCTCATTTAAGTAAAATATCTAGATATTCTTTTAAGCTAACTAGAAGTAAAACAATTCGCTCTGAATTGAGTTAAATACAACAAAATAAATGTGTATTCGCCATCAGCAGATTTCCAAACCAAAACATTGGCTGCTTTGTTAACATTTTATGATACAATATGTAATATGAGAATACATACAATATACGTAATAGGATAGTGTAATGTATAATTTTTAGAAGATTCATGGAAAAGATATATATTTGTTATGTTTTTATTCCATAATTATATGTAGGTGTCAGCAACCTAATAGGTATCGCTCAGTTATGCCGATATCGGTCCAAATGTGAGTCTGATTTACCATGGTATCTATCATCGTATAAGCTAGGCTAGCTTGTTAATGTTATTCAATTTCTCTTAGAACTGAATTATCATGAGCCAATATGCATAAAGATGGTACTGATTACCTTAGTGTAGGCTAGGCTATAGTATTCAAGATACGATTTTTTCAACATACGATGGGTTTTTTTGGAACCTAACCCCATTGTAAGTAGGAGAATACCTCTGTGTGTGTGTGTGTGTGTGTGTGTGTGTGTGTGTGTGTGTGTGAATAAAGCAAAATGGCATTTTTACATCTTATAGCTACAGTTAGACCAAGATTCTTTTAGTAGAAATAACTATACTTATGAGGACTTTCCAAGGGAATGGCTTTTAAAAACCTAATTTATAGCTTTATGTATGCCTTCGGTTTACCTCCTTTAAGAGTGCTTTCTTTCTCAATGTTGACACTCTGCCAATTTTCTCCATTTGGACACTGTTTTGAGAGATTGGGAACAGGTTCCATGACTAGTTTTTTATTATAAATTGGTGCGTATTTAAAATGAAACTTTATCTTGAAAGGGGTAAAAAGGATATTTATATAATAAAATTAGATTTGGTATAAACTTACCAAGTACGTAACTACATAGCTATAATTTTCTACTTCACAGCAGTTTACAACACAATTCGTGGTAACGATTCTTTCGTTTAGTGAAGGTAACTGGCCCCACCCACTATGCTGGGAAGTAAAAGTACAACACAGCTAAGACCGTCATTTGTTTTATGCCTATGTCCATAAGAAGGGAGGAGGGTGGGCTCAGTTCATGTAGCTACTTGGTAAGTATATACAAAATCTAGTTTTATTATACAAATGTCATTTTTGTATAAGTAACTTACCAAGTAACTACATAGCTGAATCCCACATTGACCAGAGGTGGGAAGCATGGACATAAACTATTCCAAAAACAGTCAGTGACACAGCTGAATTTACAATAGTAGCTTAGCTAGCATCAACAAAATGCTTGTTGTAACCTAGCTGGTGAGTGATCTCCAGCAGGAAGATACTGCCTCTGGTCAGAGTTCGCCTCAACCTGTTGAGATGTGGCAGTAGAGCAAGGTTTCGCCTCTACCTCAGTGGGATGCTTGCAATCAAGGAGTACTCTGATTACTGCCAAAGCTACCAAAACACAAATCCTTGCCCTGGGCAACACACACAATGACCAGAAAAACCAGTTACCTGAACACCAATAAAAACTATTACCATTACCCAACCATCACTAACCAGATTGATGGGGTACTCCAGGTACACCGTACCTCCAAGCTCCCCAAAACTCGATGACCACGGTCAAGGCAAGTTAAAATAAGAGAATACATATACTCTCCGATCCCTTTGTTTCCCAATACCACACCAGCAACAGACCTATGGCACTACAATTATCATAAACTATCTCTATGTCACACAAATAAAAATGACAAAATATGGATTTACATCTCCAGAATGTAGCTTGTACAATCGAAGCAAGAGAAACATTATTCTTGAAAACCATGAAGTGGTCACTGCCCCTACTTCATGGGCCTTAACCTTACATTAAGAAAAAACTTCTGAAACCTTTTAGTGTGATTCAAAGACTTGAGAAGAAGAAGAAGAAGAAAAAAATGTTTTTTGACATACGCCATGATGGGTCCTTGACCGAGCACAAAAGGTTAGGCAAGCAATCTCAGACTGCCTTAGTTCTTCCCAAATATACTTAGAATGTCAATGCTCTTATGGGGCAGAGGTTCTTTCTTGATCTGTAGGACAAGGATGTCAGTCAGCACCTTAACTCTGAAGGAGCAAGGCCAAGGATTAGTTGAAGTTTCATTTTTTGCAAGAAAACCCAAAATGAATGAACACACTGCGTCCCCCTGTGAAAAGCCCACATCTTAATGTAGGGCTGTATCTCGCTCACTCTTTTAGCCATAGCTAAGGCCACCAAAAAAAAAAAGCATCTTCCTTGTAAGATCCCTCAGGCTACAAGATTGCATGGGTTCGAATGGAGGCCCTGCAATCCACTTCAGCACAACATCGAGATTCCAAGACAATACAGCCTTTTCCCTTTTGGTTGTCTCAAATGACTTAATCGACTCACTGATGTCCTTATTTGAGGACAAATCCAGGCCCCTGTGTCTAAACACAAAGCCTAGCACGGCTCTATTTCCTTTCATTGTAGCTGGTGCTGTCGAGAAATTCTTAAAAATAACAGAAATTCTGCTATTTGGCCTACAGAGGTAGAAGATGAGATATCATGGCTTCTGCACCAGCTGCAAAAGACTGACCACTTGGTCTGGTAAACGATAGCGGGGGATTGGCGTCTACACTTAGCAATCGTTTCTGCTGGTGGTCTTGAAAAGCCTTTTGCTCTGACAAGCTTCCTGACAGTCTGAAGCCTGTCAGAGCAAGAGTGGATAGTCCTTGATGGAACTGGAGAAAATGTGGTTGCCTGAGTAGACTTTGTAGCTGTGGTAGAAGGGTGAGAAAGCGTAAACATTGTGATTCAACCAATACTGGATCATTGCGTCCGTTGCCCCTATGAGAGGATACGGGACTGGCGAACAATACAAGGGAAGCCATTGATTCCTCGCCGTTGCAAACAGATCTATCGACGGTTTCCTTGTCACCACAAGTCGGTGCACACTTGTGGAGTGAGTGTCCACTCTGTTGGCAGTACCTGCTTGCGACGACTCAACTCGTCCGTGACGACATTGTTTCCCCTGAATAAACCTGGTGACAATCTGGGTGCAATTGTCGTGAGCCCAAAGAAGCAGATCCCTGGCTGCCTCAAACAGGGAGAATGAGTGTGTGCCTCCTTGGTTCTTGATGTAAGCCAATGCCGTTGTGTTGTCGGAATGAACAATGACTGTGAAGTCGTGGACCATTGTCACAAAGTATTAAAGGGCCAGATGAACTGCTTTTAGTTCCTTCACATTTACGTGCAAGTTTTTCTCAGAACTGGACCATATCCCCAGTAGTACTTCTGCATTCTCTAGGATGGCGCCCCAACCCAGATCCGACACGTCTGAGTATGGCGTGCGGTTGGGGTTCAGAGGGAACAGAGATTTCCCCCTTCTGCAAACCTTCCTTCCACGAGCCACCACTGGAGGTTCTCTTTGATTTCTTGAGTGATCGGGAACACCAAGGAATCTGGTTGGGTTTTCCTCTGCCAGTTGGCCTTGAGGAAGAACTGAAATGGTCTCATATGCAGCCTTCCCGATGGCACAAACTTTTCTATGGACGAAAGGGTCCCCAGAAGGCTCAACCATTCACTGGCCGTACACGATAGGCAAGATAGGAACTTTCAGACTTTCTGAAGACAGGATAGACTCTTTTGTTGGACAGTAAAGCCTAAAAACTGTGAGATTCCATCCTCATCCCCAAATAAAGAATTGACTGGGTTGGGACTAGTTGGGACTTGGATTTGTTGATCAGGAGTCCCAGATTCTGGGCCAACTGAAGAATCTCTTGAATGTCCTCCATGCATTTTGACTTCAGTGGGGAGCGAAGGAGCCAATCGTCTAGGTATAGACAAATGTTGATTCCTGCTAGGAGTAGCCACTTTGCCAGCAGGGTAAGGACTCTGGTAAAAACTTGAGGAGCAGTGGACAGGCCAAAGCACAGAGCATGAAATTGGAAGAGTTTGTCGTGGAACATAAACCTTAGATACTTCCTGGATTCTTGATGTATGGGAATGTGGAAGTAGGCATCCTGCATGTCTATAGTTGCCATCCAATCCCCTTGATGAATGGCTGACAGGACTGAATGGTTGGTTTCCATTTTGAATTTCGTAGTCTCCACACAAAGAAATTCAGGGCGCTGACATCTAGAACGGGTCTCCAACCCCCTCGATGGTTTGTGGACTAGAAATAGATGGTTGTAAAACCCTTTGAGTTGACGTCTTGTACTATTTCTACTGCTCGCTTCTTGAGAAGAGAATCGACCTCTTTTGATAGGGCAGTAAATTTCTCTGAGTCTTTGGAGTACACTCCCAAGTTGACGTGAGAGGAAACTAACGGGTTTTTTCTTGAAGGGGATGGAATACCCTTTGATGACTGGAGAACCCAAGGTTCGGCCTTCATTTCTGCCCACATGGTCCAAAAAAGCTGTAGTCTGGCTCCTATTGTAGCATAGAGGACTGGATCCTCACTTATGAGAAGGGGTCTTGGATGTTGATGTGATTGCTGGTCGTACCGACTGAATATTAGTCCAAGGTCATGACTGGAACCTGCCTCTAGCCCCCATGCTGCAGAGGTGATGCTGTTCTAGAAGAGAATGAGGTTGACAGAGGACAAAGAAATGGCTAAGAGAACCCGGGTAGTTTTCTTCTGAAGTTCTGATGTTACATGTTCAACGGCAGCTCGAGGAAAAAGACTATTAGGATCTAAGGATGCAAACAGAAGCGCTGATTTCTGTAAAGGTGTCACCCCTTTTGAGGTGAACGAGCATCATTGCTCTCTCTTCTTGAGGACCCCAACAGTAACCAGTGAAGCTAACTCTTGCAAGTCATCTCTGATCACTTTACAGTGGTCCCCCCATATTCACGAGGGATGTTTACCAGACCCCCCCGAATACTTAGAACCCGCAATAATTGGAACCCTAATAAAAATGCTTTAAACCTCCTATTTTGTAAGATAAAAAACTCAAGAAAAACCAACTACAAATTTTTATACCAGACATTTTTAATAGTTTTATCACAAAAAATGAAATTTTCATTATTAAAATGAAGTTTTATTGTATACTTACCGAACAATTATAGAGCCGTGATTTCCACGAGCGGCAGGATACTAAATTCAAATTTAGCGCGTCGGCGTCGCCAACACTGGTGGTGATGACGTCATCTCCCTCCACTCGCGGGAGAACCAGGTACAACTGCCCAGGTGAATCCAATTCTTTCTGCCCGTCCGTCCACCTAAGGGGAGGAGGGTGGGTATAATCATAATTGTTCGGTAAGTATACAATAAAACTTCATTTTAATAATGAAAATTTCATTTTATTGTAGAGTGTCTTACCGAACAATTATAGAGCTGATTACACATTTATGGAAGGTGGGATTCAGTGGACCACTAGTATTTTTAAATGGTTACATTTATTGCAATACACCAGTAAACACTCAAGGTGTCTGTTGTACCTTACCTTGTAAGAGAGCTACAGCAGACTGTTACTGCCTCTGGTCGGTGCTCTTCTTACTAATGTAGAGGAATTGGAATTTGACCAAAGTTAGCCTCTACAGGAGTGGAATCCTTCCGTAGTTCAAGCGAGTCAAGGCTGACTGACGGAGGATAGTAACAACAAAGATTGCCCTTGCCCTGGGCTAAGACCAGAAATTCAATCATACAAAAACATTTGGTCACACACCAGATTTAAAAACACATATACCCAACCATTGTAAAATCTGACCTAACAGACTGGTGAGTATCCCAGGTACTCAGTACCCCCAGCTTCCCTTGAACTCGACAACCTATTCAAGGTGAAAAGTTAGCATAGAGGTGACGACCCCTGTGCCGTTTCTCCCAACACCATGCCAGAAACCGCCACCGACCTAACGTTTTACAATTCTCGAAAACCGTTTCTATCTCTTTGAGATAATGACTCGCAAAAAACCGAATTCGATCTCCAGAACGTGCTCTGAAGAATCGAAGCTAAAGATAAATTCTTTCTGAATGCTAAGAAAAGTTGCCACTGCTCTAACCTCGTGAGCTTTAACTCTCAGAACGGAAAGATTGTCGTTCTCGGACTGCGAGTGAGCTTCCCTGATAAGCTCTCTAATAAAGAACGATATAGCATTCTTAGAAAGAGGACGAGAGGGAATTTTGAACGAGGTCCAGAGCTTAGAAGATTGTCCTCTAATACCCTTAGTGGCAAACACAATACTGCTTAATATCCCTGACGGTGGACATAAGAGCCTTTCCTCCTCCTCATGTCCAACCAAATCAGATAAGTTCCTTACCACAAAACTCCTCGGCCAAGGATTAGAAGGATTCTCATTTTTGGCTAGAAAGGTCAAAGATACCGAAAATACAGCATTGCCTTGAGAGAAACCGACTCTTTTGTCTATAGCGTGCAATTCGCTGACACGCTTAGCAGAAGCTAGTGCAATAAGAAGAGTGCCTTCTTAGTCAGTTCCTGAGTGAAGCCGACTTCAAAGGACTCAAACGGTGGCCCCATGAGGAACTTAAGCACCACATCTAAGTTCCAAGCCACTGTATCTTGCGGGAGCTTAGTGGTTTCGAAAGACCTAATTGGAGGTCCGACAGATCTGAATTGGAGGAAATATCCAAACCTCGATGTCGAAAAACCGAAGAGAGCATGGCTCTATATCCTCTGATCGTCGAAGGAGCCAGTTTCTTAGAGTTCCTAAGAAATAGAAGAAAATCTGCTATTTCTGTTAAAGAGGTCGCAGAAGTAGAGACTTTAGCACTTCTCACCACTCTCTGAAGATTCTCCACTTCCCTTGATAGAGTTTGTTAGAAGACTCTCTCCTACAACGAGCGATAGCTTCTGCAGCTCTTCTTGAAAATCCTTTCGCTCTGACAAGATTCCGGACAGTCTGAACCCTGTCAGAGCTAGAGCGGACAAGTTTTGGTGGAACCTCTTGAAGTGAGGTTGTTTGAGAAGCCACTTCTCTGGAGGAAGAAGTCTGGGGAAGTCTACTAACAACTGGAGAAGGTCCGGGAACCACTCTTTCCTGGGCCAAAAGGGAGCGATTAACGTTTTTAGCGTTACATTGCTGTGCGACATGAACTTGTTCAGCCCTCTCTTATTAGACCGAACGGAGGGAATGCATAAGCTTCCAGACCCGACCAATCCAACAGCATTGCGTCCACCGACCAAGCTAGAGGATCTGGGACTGGCGAACAAAAGAGAGGAAGACGGTTGTTCCTTGATGTCGCGAACAGGTCTATTGACGGTCGTCCCCAAAGGCGCCAAAGTTTCTGACAAATCTTGTTGTCCAAAGTCCACTCCAGGAGGTAAACACTTGCTGTTGACGACTTAACTCGTCCGCCAGGACGTTCATCTTTCCCGAACAAATCTCGGGACTAGCTGAACCTTCGCTTCGTTGACCACAGGAGGAGATCCTGGCTACTTCGTACAGAGAGAAAGACTGAGTACCCCCCTGTTTCCGCACGTACGAGAGAGCCGTGGAGTTGTCGGAATGCACTGCCACTACTCGACCTTCTTTACTAAGCTCCGAAACTGTCTGAGCCCCAAGAAAATTGCTAACAGTTCCTTTACATTTATGTGAACTTCTTCTCCTTCTCCGACCAAGCTCCTGAAGTCCGTTGATTTCCCAGTAGGGCTCCCCCCCCAACCTGTGTTCGAATGCTCGGAAAAGAACTGTAGGTTCGGGAGGATGGGTCGTAAATCTAACCCTTCTTCCAAACCTTGCTCGAGAGAGCCACCACCTTAGGTCCTCTTTTATTTGATCTGTGACAGGAAAGGTAATCGAGTCTGGTTGTTGTCTTCCTGCACCAAGAGGCTCTCAGGAAAAACAAAAAACTGCAGAGGTCTCATGTGCAGTCTTCCCAACGTCACAAATTTCTCCACTGACGTCAATTTGCCCAGGAGCCTCATCCACTGATTGGCAGAACTTACCTTTTTGTCCAAGAACTCCTGAACTGTCTCCAGACAGCCTTGAACCCTCTTCGGGGACAGAAAAGCCCGAAAAACTTGAGCATTCAGAATCATCCCCAAATAAAGGATGCTCTGAGATGGAACCAACTGGGACTTCTGTTTGTTGACCAGAATTCCCTAACTTTCTGGCAAGATCCAGAGTTGTTCCAAGGTCCTTCATGCACCGACTCTTTGATTCCGACCGGAGAAGCCAATCGTCCAGATAGAGGGAGATTCTTACTCCTAATATGTGCAGCCAGCTTCCTATCGGGGGATAAGAACCCTGGTGAAAACTTGAGGAGCGGTTGCTAGTCCGAAGCAAAGCACGCGCCCGAAACTGAAACACCTTGCCTTCGAACATGAACCTCAGGTACTTCCGAGATTCGCGATGTATCGGAATGTGAAAATAAGCGTCTTGCATGTCCAGAGAGACCATCCAATCCCCCTGTCTGATGGACTCCAGAACCCGACAGAGTGGTCTCCATATGAAATTTTGTTTTTTTTCTGGACATGCAAGTTCAGGGCGCTCACATCCAAAACCGCCTCCAGCCCCCTGATGACTTGGGAACTACAAAAAGGCGATTGTAAAAGCCTGGAGGAAAATCCCCTTCTATCTGTTCTATCGCTTCTTTGAGAACAAGCGCTTCCACTTCTGCGGCTAGCGCCAGAAATTTGTCTGAGCCCGGAGAGTATGCCTGGAATGGAATTAGGCACAGGTGAGAGCGAGGGAGGTGAAAACGAGAGGAATACGATAGCCGAACTTGAGTACTTGCACTACCAGGCTTCTGCTCCTCTTGTTTTCCATTCCTCCCAAAACAGCGCCAGCCTGGCTCCCAACTGGTGCATGAAGAACCGAGCTTTCATTTGGAAGGTTTGTTAACCTTGGCCGAGGCCTTAGACTGAGGTCGCAAATTCGACTTCGGCCGAAAGAAGCGCTTGGGTTTTCTCCCTCGAAAAGGCTCTTGGGTCAGAGGAGAAAACCGAAGGAACAGTCTCCACAGGAGCTTTAGGTCTCTTAGTAGACTGTGCCAGTAAATCCGAAGTAGATTTCTTATCTAGCGCAGACGAAATTGACAACACTACATCGTCTGGAAAGAGGTTATCTTTCACAAAAGGAGCAAACAAGAGAGCAGACTTCTGTTTGGACGTAACCCTTTTAGAAGCAAAGGAGCACCAAAGTTGCCTTTTCTTAAGGGTACCAAAGGCGATGAGCGAAGCTAACTCATCACATCCATCCCTAATGGATTTGTCCGCACAGGACAGAACACCAATCCAATCCTCCGCTAACTCCTGAGAAAGAGAAGGACAGTCTTCGATCTTGGCCGCTAAAGCGCCAATAGTCCAATCAAGGAAGCTAAAGACTTCCAAAAGTTTAAATTGATTCTTTACAACGTCGGTCCAACTCAGGCGCTGTAAAGAAAACTTTCGCTGCGGCGAAAGCAGATCTCTAGAGGAGTCGATTAAACTGGAGAAGTCTCCTGGGAGGAGGCAGAAACTCCCAGAGAATGAGCTTCCCCAGTTACATAAAACCCTATACCTCTTACGAAGCAACTTAGAGGGAGGGTAAGCAAAAAGAGCCTTCCCTAAGTCTCTTTTCATAGACATCCATTTTATTTCTCCGTCTCTTTCAACGAATGTCTAACAACCGCTTTAGATAGAACAAGTTTTGGGAGGAGAGGGTCTGATTTTGCCTCCTCATCAAAAAAAGTCGAAGTTGGGGAGCGCGGGGCCGCTTTCTCAAAATAATCTGGATAAGATACCAGAAGAAATCTAAGGAGACGTGAATAACACGAGAGGTGATGTGAATCCTCCTCCTCTACTTCTTCTTCATTCTCGATACCGCCGAAGAAGTAGACGGAACTACAAACCGGATCTGAAGGTTTCGAACCACCCTTGGACTCATTCATTCCAGTTGGTTAACATCTCTAACTGCTTGCGCAAAGGCGCCAGAGACGAATCAAAAAACAGTTAACGTAGGCTTGGAAGAGCCTAAATGTTCAGCCAGGAGGCGGAAAAACTACTTGCGCCTCGCTCGGAGCCGCCGAAATTCGAGGCGAAACAGGCGCATCAGGCGTAACAGACGAAAAAGCGCCTAAAGAAACACCCTTAGAACTGCTAGCTACAGCGTCTAAAACCACAATCTCTACTAGTAGATGGAGCCGAAAAAGGCACAG
Source organism: Macrobrachium nipponense (assembly GCF_015104395.2). Taxonomy (NCBI): domain Eukaryota; kingdom Metazoa; phylum Arthropoda; class Malacostraca; order Decapoda; family Palaemonidae; genus Macrobrachium; species Macrobrachium nipponense. The sequence goes on along the minus strand of NC_087204.1, from coordinate 52,965,684 downwards.
ATTGAGGCGACGAACGAGCCGCTAATGGTCGCGGCGCAACCCTACTCTCATGCTCCTTATACCGCTTGACTGGAGGAGGCGAAGAATCGGCGCCTGAACGCCTCTTTAAGGGACGCGAAAACGGGCGAATCTCGCCAAGAGCGCCGCGCGAGCCGGAGACGAATCGCTTGAATCATTCGAAAAGCGTCTGACCGCAACACCTTTCCAACGCTTAACCGAGCCCTGTTGAGGCGCAACAGGCTCAACAAGAGAGGCGCCTGTCTGTGGGCAAATCCCGATCGACTCCCTTGGACTTCCGGTATGTCTTCTCCCTGGTGCGGGGGAGCTGGACAGTGACCTTTGTCTAGGAGACGTGTCAGGACAGACAGACGCACCCTCAACTACACTCTTACCTGAAGCCGCTTTTCTCCAAAAACGTTCTTAACTGAATTACCAAGTTGCAAAAACCGTATTCGCTAGTACCGAAAATTTCTGATCTAGCCTCGATTCCAGACTGGCAATGGTGTCGGAAGAAACTACACGGGAAGACCGGAGAAGCGGGATTAGTAGGAGGAATAGGAGGTGTAGTTAAAGGAGACATAACATTTGAGGAGAAACAGAAGGAAACAGAAGCATCGCAAGACGAAGCGGAGCTAAGTCTACCTTTCCCTAAGTGCTGCTTTTCTAATTCTGTCTTTAGCTAATTTCTCCGAGTATGAACTAAAAAACTTCCATTGAGAATCAGTCCAATCAACTACACTCGTTACATGTTCGATCTGCTGAACAAACCTGTCCCCTACACTTAAACACATTTAGTGTGAGAATCATATTCTAACTTGGATAATCTAGTTTTTACATCCTGAGATGCAAAACCTAACTCCCGACGGACTAGAATCCGACATGGCAACGCCTAAATAAAAAGCAAAATAACAACAAACGCCAAAAAAGAGTACTTCACCAATTCCGAAGATCAATTCCACAAGAAAAAAAGCGAAGCAAAGTCATCCAACCGCCACCGACACCGATGTTCACCGGACGCCGGCAGGAAAAGAATTGGATTCACCTGGGCAGTTGTACCTGGTTCTCCCGCGAGTGGAGGGAGATGACGTCATCACCACCAGTGTTTGGCGACGCCGACGCGCTAAATTTGAATTTAGTATCCTGCCGCTCGTGGAAATCACGGCTCTATAATTGTTCGGTAAGACACTACAATAAAAGTGCATTTTATTACAAAATTGATAAAAAAACACCAGGAATGTGTGGATATTTCTCATAGAAAAGTACCGTGAATAGGCAAATTTTCTGTGAATAATGCTGGGAAATTTTCCAGAGAGAAATACGTGGTGTGAGTCCGCGAATCCAGAGAACGCGAATACAGGGGGTCCACTGTATTGGCACAAGATAACACTCCTAATCAATCCAATGCAAAGGGGTTGAAGGGAAGCACAACTCAATCTCCTTGGCTAGTGGCCCTATGGTCCAGTCAAGAAAACTCCCCAGTCACATAACAAAGGTACGTATCTGCTCTTCGACAACCGAGAAGGAGGAGCACAAAAATCTGCCTTTCCTGCATCTCTCTTCTCTACGACCTAAATCTCACTGCGAGCCAGAGATTTCCTGAATGATGAGTACAGGACCATACTAGGCAATCTAGAGTCTTCAACAGGTTGCCTCATCATAAAGGCTGATCCTGGGGATGCGGGTGTAGCTGGCGAGAAGAAAACCAGAAAACACTGCAAAAAGTATCTCAGCAGGGATGCATATGCCAATGTAGGTTGATCCTGTTCGAGATCCTTCTCTTCGTCTGAAGGAGGAGACAAAGGTAATACAACTGAAGAACCGTGAGGCATTAACAGATTTTGAAGAAATTCCAAGATGCTGTCCAGGTGACCACTGATCGGAACCAGGGAAGAATCTTGAAACTCAGGTGGAACGAAGTGACGTCTAGCTTGTGAGACTGAACCTCTACTAGAAGTTGGTGCCGATCGTAAAAATGACGACTGTTCTCATGCAGGCGAGTGCTCAAACACTACACTCAGATCCTCCCGAGCGCTTGGATCCATCAGATCATGAGGGTTCCAAAAAGCACTTGGATCCTTTGGATCCCCCACTGAATACTGAACACTTGGCCGTAAGATCCCACTGCACGCTTTGATACCTTAGGATTCACTGACTATGGATCCTTCAGAATCCACCAGTGAACACAAAACAACCTTGGATCCCGAAGCGAGGGAGTTGGAAGCCCGTGTGGGCGTCATCACATCAGGGGAGCGATGGGAAAGATCCCAAAAGCTACACAAAGGCTCAGGACTATGGTCCTGGTGCTTAGAACGCTTGCAAGGAGGCAGAAAACAGTGATCTGACACTGGAAAAGACCTTTCCAGTGGTCTAGAAACACCCTTGAATCATCTGTAACGTCCTCCACTAACATCTGAATCTGACTCACTGGACGATAGAACGCGAACACTAACTTGGACGCCTTTCCAACGGCTGTCCTCTGAGTCCTGGGATCCTCGCACTACAGGCTCAGATGAGGGGGGAACTACCCATGGGCATACCCACACCGAGCCTCTTAGGATCTACGGTTTGCCTCCTCCCAGGTTTAGGGGAGTTTGACAGGGAACTTCGTCCGGAAGCATAGATGGGATGGATAGCCACCTCCTCTGAATCACTAGCACTTTGATCACTTACACTATACTTATCTGTCAAACATTGAACTGAATTCCCAATCTGGGCAACGGAATTCACAAGCAAATTAAATTTTTGATCAAACCTAGCCTCTATACTGGTGATGGTATTGGGATCAGAAGGTTGGGAGCTAGGCAAAGGAAAATTAGGAAAAGCCGGAGGACTGTTGATCGGTGAGAAAGCAGTCACAGGTGTCGAAAGAGCATGAATAGAAGGAGAATTCCAACCAGATCCTTTAGTATCGGCTCTAGCAGCCGCCCTTCTAAGTCTATTCTTCTCTAGCCTCTAAATAATTAACCCAAGTCTTCCACTTTCCCTGATCCCAGTATATTTACATTTGTCGCATAGAAGAATGGAAGAGCAAGTCTGACCCCTACTTTGACTAAAAATGGCATAAGAGTCATAATTAATGGAAGTCAGTCCAGTATTACAGCCCTTGCTAGAAACATTAGCTTCAAACATAATCACAAAAAGACAGTAAGCTAACTAAATTAGCAAAATTGCTACCAAAATCAAGAATACAATTCCCGAATACGTCACCAAATCCTATGGGACCCACAACCATCCGGTGTAAAAATAGGAATTACAAAACAAACTACCAAGCAAGCGACTGTCGTTGCTGCGTGGCAGAAAAAGATATGACAGTCTTGGCTGTGTTGTACCTTTACCTCCCCAGATAGTGGGTGGGGCCAGTTACCTTCGCTAAACAAAAGAATCACTACCGTGCATTGCATTGTAAACTAACGCTAAGTAGAAAATTATAGCTATGTAGTTACTTGGTAAATTACTTATACAAAAATAAAAACATTAAAAGGCAGTCACTTACAGCAACTCAAAAAACCTGTTAAAAAGTTGCTCAAAAGAGTAGGGAATGTAAAATAAGTTTGATATAAAAGGGTTATTCACTGTTCTATGTGGTCAGATAGTCAAAATTTTAGTTTGGAGTAGTTATATTTTATAATGCAAATGAAAAAGAAGACGCATGAAGCTGTGAGTGTCATTCTTTTCTGCGACTTCTGGGTGAAGTAGAATCCTATCACATCATAGTGGCCTCCGATGCAAAACATTTGACACGGGCAGTGTTTTCTTTTTTATTTACTTAGTTGAAATTCATTCAGAAAACATAAAATGAGAACAATTTGCCCTTGAAACCTGGGAACATAATTTTTCAAACATGCTGAAAAGTAAATTCTATAACCATAAAAACTATGATGGTGTACCACAATACATAGAAAGAAATACATAGATGAGGACAAGATAATTAAAATTCATACTACAGAAAGCAATAAAATATTTTTCTACAGACTTCACATACTACAAAATATGAGAAAAAATTACAAGAAATTAGAGTTCTTTAGAAAGGAATGAAAGGAAAAAGATAAGTAAATTCATATTAAAATTACCATACACACAATCTTATTGAATTAACACACACACAATCCAACTGAATTAAGTCATAAACTACTACAAAATTTCTCTTAAAAACACAGGCACCTGAATTTGAGAATTGAAGTGAAGGGAACTTATATCATCCAGATGACCCTGTATTGCCGTTAAAATGTGTTCCACCACTGCCTGCTTCACACCTGCAGGTTGCTGTTCACAAATGGGCATTTTCCAAAATAAAATCACAGCATGAAAAAGTTTGCAAGAAGAGCGTAAAAATACTAGTGATACATAACACACACACACACACATATATAATATATAGTATACATACATATAAATATATATATCTATTATATATATATATATAATATATATATATATATTATATATATATATATATCTATATATATAATTTATATATTCAGATATATTCAGATAATTATACTACATAGCATCTGATAAAATAAAATTTACAAGTTAATAAAAATCTGAAAAGTTTTGAATCATGGCCTAAAACTACAAATCTAAAAGTAATTCTTGTTGAATGTACAATCACATGATGTGGTTAACTATGTGATCTTTAAACTATGTGGTGGGTCTTTCATGAAAGAGAAGCTGACATCATCACATCCGCAAATATTCCAGCCAATATAGGGTGAACCCTACTCACTACATTATTCACGAACTTTGGCAAGTTTGAAGCTAGTATACGACAGTTTCAGTTGGTAGAGTTAAGAGAAGGTCACTCCTCTTAAAATAAGAGGTTTGTATCTACAAAATATGAAATAATAAAAAATTTTGTCCATGTTCATACATATGGTAAGCCTATTTACTTAAGAAGGGTTGTTAAATAAGATGCTGCTGCAACAACTCTTTAATACCCAAACTGATTTAAGACTCATGATAATGGTTATAAGAACATCAGACAAAAGATCTAGGATAATAACCGAGGACCTGGCAACCAGTCATGTTTCTTATTCGTATCTCGAGGTACCACTGTACATACTATGCTGCCTTAACATATTATGTGCTTGGAAATAAATAAACAGTAACTACTTTGGAAATGGTATATTGCAGGTAAAACCCCATAGAGAACAAAGCACACAAAAAAACAGAACATCTTTCCATAGTAGCTGCTTACCATTTAATACAAAATACGCAAATTTTAAGCAGAAGACAAGTAATTCTTGACATGTTCCAAATTTCAAGAAAAAGTCTCCTTTCACAATACATAGTAGTTATAAACCACTAAGTCATGAAATAAATCTCCATATAGAAAAGGAATACGTACCCAAGTGAAAATTATGAAAATAAATCAATCTAGTAGAATCTGCATTGCTCTAAGATACAAAAACTGATAAATCTCTAACCTTTATACAAATACATATTCAATAAAATTATAACACTAAATCTGGAAATCCAAAAAACTAGATAACTACACAAGTAAAACAAATCTGAAGATCAATGTAATATACAAATGAGTATGATAATGAAAAATGTGCCCAGATATCTCTTCAAAATACCAAACAACTTTAAACAGCACAGATACTACTCTGACAACTTACCTTTACTGGTGATGACTGAGCAGCAGCTCCTACAACAGCCATTGATGGCATACTCTGGTCTGTTGGGCATTTATTATTCTGCAATTTGTCTAACTGCTGTTTCAGACATTGCAATCGAAGAAGAACAGCTTCCTGCCTCATTTCTAACTCAGCTAATCCATCTAGCTTTCCCTGTAAGGATTATTGTAGGAGAAGAATCATATCAATCTTACCTAGGAATGATTTCAAGACTAATCTGTGGACATAATACATTACCTAATGATAAGATAAACTCATATTAGTTATAAATGACACATGCTGCAAAACAGAGCTAGCTAAACAGGGCAAATTATTTGCTCAATTATGGTTAATCTATTAAAGGATGAAGTTGGCAGTTGTTAGAAAAGCTATACAAATAAAAAAAAAAAGTTACAAGACCATTCTAGTATACAAAGAGGGTTAAATTACCCACCAGATCCTACTGAATAACTAAACATCATAATTTTTGAAAGTAAATTGTATTTCTCCTAACTATACACACCTGAGGTCCTTTACATAAGGAATTACATATTTTCAGTGTAGGCTGGCACACGGCTGTTAAATTCTTGAACAAGGTGGTTAGGCAGTAACTACCGTCTGGTAGGCAGATAGGCCCACCTGCCGGGATATAAGCACTCCACTTTGCCTTTTCGCCCAGGTTTCAGATTGAGGGGTGGCATGAGGTGGGCATTAATGTAAAAGACCTCAGGTTTGTATAGCTAGAAAAAAATACAATTTACTTTCAAAAATTGTGATTTGTTCTTACATGATATACAAACCCTCGGTCCTTTACATAAGGAAGACACTCTGATTGGTGGGAGGAATGTGAGTGAGCCTCTAAAACTGACTGGAATTCTGCACACGCGGACTATTCCTCCAGGTCGTAAGAGCGAGGAGGAGTGCCCTGCCTCTGACAACTTGATCGGAGTGGAGGAGCTGCATGATCAAGAGTCAGACTTCTGGGCCTTTTCAAAATGAATGAGGAATTGTAACTCATCAAAAAGTGCTGGGAAGAATATTTAGAGTTGGAGGCATTAATGCAAAGTTCTGTGAAAGGTTTGCATTATTGCCAGTCTCATTCTTCCCCTTACTAGAGGAAAGAGTAGGATTGCTTTTATGATTCTAATAAGAAAAATAGAAAGGAAGCTCGATGTGCAAGCTTACCACATCAATCGCCTGACCAGTCAGTGTAAGTTCGAGTCCTATCCTCAACCTGAAGGAAGAGGAGGGGAAGGTGGAAATGCCAGTCACTCTCGCATCCTTCTTGCCTCCACAACAGCACACCATAGGCAAGATGCAACTTGTCCTCTTGAAGAATCTGGGTAAGCAAGCACAACCTGTGAGCATTCACCACTGATCCAAGGAAAAGAAGTTCCAAGGACTGTAGGCAGACCCAGAGGAAGATATAAATATGAGACCTCATCTATCTTCTGGTCCGACATTCTTCGTAGCGATGAAACGTACCCAGCCACCGAACGTATCCAACTGCAGAGAAGTCTCTCACGATCTCGTAAGACTCGGAGAAATACGTGTCATTGGACCAATAGGACAAAGTAAAGACTGATCTTGATCAACCAATACAAAGTCCACAGCGCAGATCACGAAGGACTCTGACTCATCAACAGATGCAGACTGATTGCACTGCCGCGCATCTGAGACATGGTCACAACATGGGTGATGTTGAAGGGTGATGCTGAGAATAACCATACAAATCATCTATCGTTCGCCAACGATGTTGAGAGAAGAGATGATGATTCTCGCGAGGCAAGTGCACATTAGACGAGAGTCAAGTGCTTTTTAGAGACCAATGTTCCTATGATGGAAATAAAGAAGTTTCTCATCAGTAGGTGAATCTCAACTACAGAGAAACAATACTACATTACTTAGAGAAGGACTAAGGTGAATGTGGACCTAAGTCTTCACATTTGAATCGAGAGAAGTATACTCTCACGATTCTGATCAAAGAAAAATTCCTGTCGATGACACCAACCAGTGAAGACGGCTTAATCCCTGTTGTTTTACAGAGGACTGAAAATGTTATTCTGCTTTTTCACTGCTGCTCGGCGAGAAATAGGATCTTAAGTGAAAGCAGAGAGTCTTTCAGTAATGAAAAATGATATTGTTACTTTACAATAAAGTTTTGTACATACTTACCTGGCAGACATATACTTAGCTTACATCTCTGACGTCATGACAGAATTCAAAACTCGCGGCAAAAGCGACAGGTAGGTCAGGTGATCTACCTTACCCGCCGCTGGGTGGCGGGTGTAAGAACCAAAGTACCTTTCTTGCCAGATTTTTTCTCTTAGACCTGTCTCCTGAGGGGAGGCTGGGCGGGCCATCAATCGTATATGTCTGCCAGGTAAGTATGTACAAAACTTTATTGTAAAATAACAATATCATTTTTGTACATGAACTTTCCTGTCAGACATACTTAGCTGATTGACACCCTTGGTGGAGGGTAAAAGACAGAAAATAACAAAGAAAAGGTAAACAACACCTGTTTTATGATAAAAATAACCTTGGTTCTTACCTGTTTAGGCTGAAGACTTCATAGGTACTGTCTATTAGTCTGCAATCTCTGCATAGCCATAAGAGCTACAGCGGGGCCGTGACCTACAGCTGAAAAGACTCTTTGGGTCTACTAACGGGACTTGATATCCGCTTACTTAGTAGAATCCAAGTCGGATCATGTCAATGGGAGTTCGCCCTCTTCTATGACAGAAACTGTCCACTACCAACGCAGGGAGCTTCAAACCAAATCCGATCACCTAACCAAACTAAAGTTATTAGTACTACGAAAAGAAAAAAGATGCCTACCTGCATCATTTTTCATACAACCATATGAACTCAATACCAAAAACAAGGGAAAATACTACTAAGGATATGTTCCAGCTCCCTGCCCCAGCACCGAATTCGCCGATACGTACGGGCCTAATGCGAAGCACTCGTCATACGTAATCCTGACGTCTTTAAGGTAGTGGTTGGCGAATACTGAATTACATCTCCAGAATGTAGTTTTCATCAGATTCTGAAGAGACATATTCTTATTAAAGGCCAATGAAGTGGCAATGGCTCTCACTTCGTGAGCCTTGACTTTTAGGAGCTTGAAATGTTCTTCATTACTAGATCTATGTGCTTCTTTCACTAGACTTCTAATGAAGAAAGACAGCGCATTTTTAGAAAATGGTCTGCTGGGGTCCTTTACAGAGCACCATAGTCTGTCCTCAATGCCCTTAAGGGTTTTCTTCTTCTGATGGTAGTATTTTAAACTCCTAACAGGGCAAAGAGTTCTTTCGGGTTCTTCCCCTATTAGGGCAGATAATCCACGAACCTCAAAGCTCCTTGGCCAAGGATTTGAGGGGTTCTCATTCTTTGCTATAAACGAAGGAAGGAAGGAACAAATCATGGAATCTCCTTTAAAACCTACCCTTCCTTCTAGGGCATGAATCTCACTAACCCTTTTAGCAGATGCCAGAGCCATGAGAAACAGAGCTTTCCTCGTAAGATCTTTGAAGGAGGCTAACTGGGGTGGCTCAAACCTAGAGAACCTCAGGAAACGAAGAACCACGTCCAGATTCCAACTTTGGAACTTTCGGTCGAAGTTTTCTTGGAAGTTTCAAAAGATCTTAATAGATCAATGCAGATCTTTGTTATTCGAAAGATCTAAATCCCTATGTCTGAACACTGCAGCTAGCATGCTCCGGTAGCCCTTGATGGTGGATACTGCCAAACCGCATTTCTCTCTGAGGAAAACTAGGAAGTCTGCGATCTGAGTCACAGAGGTACTGGAAGAGGAAAACTTCTGGTTCCTGCACCACCGGCGAAAGACGTCCCACTTCGACTGGTAGACTTTAAGGGTCGAAGGTCTTCTAGCTGAGGCGATAGCCTTAGCAGCTTTTGTCGAAAACCCCTTCGCTCTGACAAGACTTTTGACAGTCGAAAGCCAGTCAGATTGAGAGCGGGGAGGTTTCTGTGATACCTGTCGAAGTGGGGTTTCGTCTGAGCAAATTTATTTGTCTTTGTGGAAGTGCTCTTGGAAAGTCCACCAACCATTCCAGTACCTCTGTGAACCAATCTTGGGCGGGCCAGAACGGAGCTACCAGCGTCATTCTTGTCATCTCCGAGATAGCAAATTTCTTGAGGTTTGTCCCCAGTACTTGAAGGGGGGAAAGGCGTAGACATCTAGACCTGTCCAGTCTAGGAGAAACGCATCCACTGATACTGCCCCTGGGTCTGAGATCGGGGAGCAGTAAAGTTCTATCCTTGCGTTCCTTGCTGTTGCAAAGAGGTCGATGTGAGGCCTGCCCCATCTTCTCCACAGGTCTTGGCATACTTCTGAGTGGAGGGTCCACTCGGAAGGCAAGGAGTTTGATTCTTCCTGCTCAGGAGATCGGCCCTGACCGTTCCTTTACTCCCTGTACGAATCTGTGAGAAGACTGATCTTCCTTTGCTTGGGACCACAGCAGAAGATCCCTTGCTGTTTCGTACAGGGAGAAGGAGTGCGTCCCCCCCTCCCCCCCCTGTTTTTTGATGTACACCAAGGCTGTGGTGTTGTCCGAATTGACCTGAACAATATAGCATTTCGGACGTGGGCTCGAAGGCTTTTAATGCCATCCAAACTGCCATCAACTCTTTCTTGTTGATGTGCCAGGACACCTGATCCCCCTTCCAGGTGCCTGACACTTCTCTTGTCCCGAGCGTCGCTCCCCAACCTGCTTCCGACGCGCGGAAAAAACAAAACAACATGGTTGGGGTTCGGCATGTATAGAGACATACCTTCCACAAATCGGAGTGGGTTGGTCCAAACCACTGAAGGTTCTCCCTCTTGATTCCCCTTGAGATCTTGAAGGAGAACTCCAGATCTAGGGAGAGACGCCTCAGTTCTGGTAAAGGCAAGAACTGTAGAGGCCTGAGATGCAACTTCTAGAGAAACGAATTGCTCAAACGAGGAGAGTGTCCCCAGCAGACTCATCCACTCCCTCGCTGTGCATGCATCTTTCTCTAGGAAGGTCGTTAGTTTCTCGTAGCAACGAGCTATCCTCTCTGGCGACGGAAAAGCCCGAAAAGCCAGAGAAACTATTCGAATCCCCAGATAGATCCACTCTTGACTGGGGATTAATTGAGACTTCTGGAAGTTCACCAGAAGTCCCAGAGAACTTGCCAATGTAAGGGTCTTTTGAAGGTCCTCCAGACATCTTTCTTGTGACTCTGCTCTGATTAGCCAGTCGTCGAGGTAGAGCGACACCCTAACTCCCTCCAAGTGTAGCCACTGCGCCACGTTTTTCATTAACCCCGTGAACACTTGGGGTGCAGTCGAGAGGCCGAAGCACAAGGCCTTGAATTGGAAGATGTTTCCTCCCATCATGAATCTCAGATACTTCCGTGAAGAAGGATGGATCGGCACATGAAAGTAAGCGTCCTGAAGGTCTAGTGACACCATCCAGTCCCCTGGACGAAGAGCCGCTAACACTGAGGAAGTCGTCTCCATGGCGAACTTCCTCTTTTCCACAAAGACGTTCAGGGCGCTTACATCCAAAACCGGTCTCCATCCTCCTGAGTTCTTTGGAACTAGGAATAGTCTGTTGTAAAAACCCGCAGAGCGGGGATCTTCCACTAGTTCTATAGCCTCCTTCTCTAGCATCAGATCTACTGCTAGAGAAAGGGCTTGATTCATGATGGGGTCCTTGTACCTGGCCACCAACTCCCTCAGAGTCGTCGTCAATGGTGGCCTTGACGAGAAGGGAATGAGGTATCCTTTGCTGACAATCGATAGGGACCAATTGTCTGCCCCTTTGTGGGCCCAGACGTCGGCAAATTTCAGTAGTCTGGCACCCACTGATGTCTGGAGTCCTTGATCGCTATTTCTTCCCTCTGACTGACCTAGAGAAGGTTTTACCTCTCTTAAAAGGTCTAGTTCCTCTGGTTGAAGAAACTCTGGCAGCGGGTCCTCCTCGAAAGGGCTCCTGCCTCAGAGGAGTCTCTTTCTTGGTCTTAGGTTGGAAGACAGAGCGAGGTTTCCTGGCCGACTGGGCTAACATGTCCTGAGTAGCCTTGGCTGATAGGGCACTCGAGATATCCTGAATAATTTTCTTGGGGAAAAGAAGAGGAGAGAGCTGAGCATAAAGCAGTGAGGCCCTTTGTGCATGTGAAACTGCCTTAGTGAGAAACGAACAGTAGACTGACCGCTTCTTTATCACTCCAGCTCCAAACAGTGAAGAGACTTCACTCGAGCCGTCTCTCACTGCTTTGTCCATGCAAGTGAGGACGCAGTTAAGATCTTCAGGAGACAGGGAATCCGGGGTCTGGGTCTTCTTAGCCAGAACTCCTAAAGACCAATCAAGGAAGTTGAAAACTTCCAGGACTCGGAACATTCCCTTCAGTAGGTGGTCAAGTTTGTTCATCCCCCACGTAGTCTTGGCAGTCAGGAGGGCAGATTGACAAGCGGAATCCACCAGTGAAGAGAAGTCCGAGTCTGCAGACGAAGGGAGAGCGAGGCCTAATGGTTCCCCCGATTCGTACCAGAATCCTAATCTGCCAGTCAGTTTAGACGGAGGGAAAGAAAAAACAGTCTTCCCTTTCTCTTCCTTAGCAAGGAGCCATTCCCCAAAACCTCTAAGCCCCTTCTTCATGGAAATAGTCGGTTTCATCCTTACACAAGATGAAACCTTCGAAGTGGAGAATAAAGAAAGAGAAGGAGGAGCCACAGGATTAGATTAGATTATAAAATTTTTGGCACATAGCCAAGCGCCGGAGCCGAGGGGCCATTCAGCGCATATATATCTTAAGAATAAAAAAAAGTCACTGTCACACAAACATAACACAACCGATCTAACATACAAATCATTCATTCATAAAAACCAAACAAGAAACCTAAAACAATTAAAAGAAAATTAAAATTCGTAAAAAAGACCAATATTTTTTAAGGAGCTACAGGAGAAAGGATATCTCCAAACTCTTGAAGGAGCAAATCTGTTAACCTTTATACGAGGAAACAGAGGAGTCTTTTGGTCCTTCTTCTTCCGAGGGATCCTGTTCTTCCTCAGCTGAAGAACCCTCATGATCCTTAAAGGCGCGACTACCCTTAGAAAAGTCTCTTGAGGAAGTATGAGGTTTGATTCTTGGAGACAAAACTTCTGGAACGTGCCTACTCGCAAAATCCTTCTTGTCTTGAGGAGGGCGTTTTCCAGATTCTTGGAGCCTAACAGGAGTAAGGCGGCTGTCAGGAGCAGAGCGCCTGTTTGAAGAAGAACTTCTATCAGGCTCTTGGCGCCTATCCAAAGGAGAGCGGCTACCAGGCGAAACGCGCCTGCCATGAGAGAAGCGGCTACCAGGCTCTTGGCGCCTGAACCGAGGAGAGAGGCTCTCTGGCGACGAGCGCCTACTAGGTGAGCGCCTACAAGGGGAGAAGCGTCTGCCATGATCTCGGCGCCTGACTCGAGGAGAGTGAAAGTCAGGTGAAGAGCGCCTGCCAGGAGAAACGCGCCTAACAGGCTCTTGACGCCTGTCAAGCGAAGAGCGTCTGTCCGATTTAGGGCGCTTGTCAACAGGAGAGTGGAGGCGAGACGAGGAGCGGCTACGAGGCGAGGAGCGCCTACTAGGCTCTTGGTGCCTATCAAGGGGAGCGATCCTGTCTCGAGAAGAGCGTCTGTAGGGCGAAGACCTCCTACGAGAAGCCTGCTCCTTGTCCGAAGGAGAAACAAAGATATCCTGTCTGTCAGGCGACTGGCGCTTGGACGCAGCCGGGATCTTGTCCGAAGTAGAAAGTCTCCTGCGAGACTCCAAACGCACAGGCGAGCGGGCCGCTTCCGTCGAATAGCGAGAGTCGGGAGAGGGGAGCCTGGACTTCTTTACAGGAAGCGAGATGTCCTTCCTACGACGAGAAGACACGCAAAGAGAGCCAGCCAGAGCCGAAATCTGCGCCTGAAGATAGACACCAACACCCATGCAGGAGATTTCACAAAAATCTTGAAACAGGTGACGAGGCTCGATCTCTGCTCAGGGAACGATACCAATCAAGAGATCTCTTCCGTTTCTTCGCTTCCACCTCAGGCTCTTCCGAAAAAACTTCAGGGCTGGAAGGAAGGGCGCAGGGAGCGTTCCAGGCTCTCTTCGAAGGGCGTGAGGCTTCCGAAGAGCTCCATCCTCGTTTAGGAGAAGGCGAAGGCGAAGACGAGAAGCATTGGTGCAAGACTTCTCTCTTGGCGCAATCCAAGGTAGCCTGGGAACGAGCAACAGGCGCTACCGAGGGGACGCCTGACCGGTGGGGATGCTCCCTAACCTTCCTGCGGCTTTCGACTTTCCTCCTCCACTGGGACTGGAGTCTTAGGAAGAGGTCTAGGCCTGGAAGCATTAGGGAGCCGATCAGACGCTACCCTCCACTGCACTGGGATCACTGCACAAATCACTATTAGAATCACTCTTACCTTCCAAATGTTTGATTTTCATCTCCATGCTGCGAATGGTGGCTTTCATGGAGGCCACTTCTGAAGGCGCATCTTCGGCTTCGATGCAGGGAGCAGGAGCTGAAACTGACAAAGGAGCTACGTCTAAAATGGGATTATCTACATCCAACTCCCTAATACGAGATCTACTACTGCTCCTAGAAGAAGCTTTCCTAACTTTATCCTTTTCAAACTTCCTCAAGTAGGAAGACAAAGACTTCCATTCATCCTCATTCAGCTTTTCACATTCGTTACAAGGATTATTAAAGGTGCATTCATTCCCTCTACACTTCAAACATACTGTGTGAGGGTCTACCGCAGCTTTCGGTAGCCTCACCTTACACTCAGTCATACAACAAACTCTGAACATAGCAGTTTTCTTAGTATCAACATCAGACATCATGAATCCAAAGAAAAATCCAAAGAAAAGTCAAATAACGGTCCACAAATCGCAAATGCCAGGCCAAAAGATCAGGTACTTCACCAAAAGTCCGTAGAAACAATCCAGGGCAAAAACGAGAAAAGAATCCAACTGTCAAGAGGTACCGACAACAGGTGTAGTCGACACCGACGACCGAAAAAATCTGGGAAGAAAGGTACTTTGGTTCTTACACCCGCCACCCAGCGGCGGGTAAGGTAGATCACCTGACCTACCTGTCGCGTTTGCCGCGAGTTTTGAATTCTGTCGTGACGTCAGAGACGTAAGCTAAGTATATGTCTGACAGGAAAGTTCATGTACAAAACACAGGGATTGTACTACCTGAAGAACTGCTTCTTGTGGGTTGGATCAGGGAGGAAGTTTCTATTTACTTTGGAAGCAGAGCTAGCCAGGCAGGGAATAAGCAAAGTCTTCCGTCATTCATTTATAACTCAGGGTGAACAAAGAATAATTTAACACCCTATGAATTAGGAAATGGATATTAGAAGACAAAACTCAAATTGTCTGAAGAAAATAATTCTGCGTCATAGCAGCAGCCGATGGGGCAGGTACGATAGAAGAGAAGACTAGGCTACAGACTTCTGTTATCCAGTGGACACCCCGTACATATTCACATTCTCCGGATTTGCGGATTTCTCTCTGGAACGTTTCCCAGCATTATTCGCGGGAAATTCGCCTATTTGTGGTATTTTTCTATGAGAAATATCCACAAATTCCTGGTTTTTTGTTATCAATTTTATCAAAAAATCCAATTTTTGTGATAAAACTATTAAAAACACGGGTATACAAATTTTTAGTGGGTTTTTCTGGAGTTTTAACTACCAAAATAGGAGGTTTTAAGCATTTTTATAGGGGTTCCAACTATTCGCGGGGGCGGGGCTGGTATGCATCCCCCGCAAATACAGGGGGACCACTGTACCGTGGGGTAAACAGAATGATGATAAAGAGTCTAATGAGATATATTTCGGTCTGAAAATTCTTGCAACAAAAAATGTGGTGCACGAGAGTTGGGCATTATGCGAGAATTCCGAGCCAACCAGAGACCTAAGTCTGTGATTGCCGGGCAGAGAGATTAGGAATTGGTAGTTAATCCTCGACAGAGAAGAAACAATATCAAACTGTAAAGAATCTCAGAGAGCGAACAGTACCTAGGCAGAGGCGTATACCACTCTCTTGCCTCCTTATATACTGAGTTGCCTGGTAGTACATTCCATGATGGAATGCGATTGGCTAGAACCATCGAACGCAAAAAAATACACTCAAGCATCTGCATTTTAACTGAAATGGGAGGGAAGAAATCTCTCTTGTTCGGTGATAATGCAAATGCTGTAGTGTTTTTGGGAAACAATACCACTAGGTATCTCAAAATAAAAACCGCTGACTCTTGGAAGGTCCGAAAGGCTGTCCTGAGTTTCAGAGAAGGTACTATTTGTCTCGGTCGCATACCAGGGAAATTAACTTACAGATATACACCTACTACTTGGATGATGCAACTGATAACAGAAGCATGTCGCGAGAGAAATGTATTAGTATATTTGTAGGTTCCAGTAAATCACACTCCAGCCTAATTCTTCTTCATTCAAGAGACAAGAATAAGGACTGGAAGCAAACCACCTTCATTCTCTAATGAAGAGAGCAAAGGTGAAGTTGTCCCGAAGGGAGGCTTCTACGGTGATAACAGACTGATGTATGTTTGGTAAGATCCTAAGATTGAACCAAAAACATAGTCTCTCGGGTTCGAACTCTGACGAGTAGACTCCATAGAATTCCTCTTATTTCCTTGTTCATTCCAGTATAACCAGGAAGTAGATGGAAAAAAGGGAGGAGGATTAACCATTCTTGCCCGCTCTTCTCTGAACCTGCAATGTTCTCATAGTATTAAACGAAACATTCATTTCCTACAACTGTTTTGTTTGCGCAAACACAAGTGAAAGTTGACCGGAGTTAAATGCAGTTAAAGCTGGCGAGAACTTGCCATGTCTTATTACGCATCTATCTTCCCGATGATCAAACCTCACAAATAGGACTACACAGAGGACCTCCTCCTATCTCCTTCAGATGCCTTGTCCCTAGGAACAGCGACATTGATCTTGGCACCTGAAGAATAGCCATCCCTGGCTTTCCCAGGTGGGTCTGAGCCACCAACGTAGCTCGGTCCCTTCTCTCGCCTTGCACCACTATCATAATGGAGAGAAGACTTCCTATCACTGACTGTGGATACACGACCCCCTTTGGAGGTTGTACACTCGGAGAGACCTGTACACAAGTATATCCGAGACAGCCCCAGTTCCATGAACAGCACCCTTGGAACCAGAGACAGGAGAAAGAACCTGGGTTTGAACTCCTGGGGCTCCCGAGACACTATATTTTGGGGAAGAGTCAAGGTTCCCGCTCCGAACTTCAGAAGTCTGGCCCCTACTGGTGTTTGGAGGACTGGTATCTCATTTCATCTTCTTGGTTGGTCTAAAGGCAGAAGACCTTCCTCTTCTCTGCTCTCTCTTTCGAGGAATTCGACCCGATGAACTCCCTCGAGGATCAGCCCGTATGGCTGAGGTTCCGTGACTCCCTCTTCACAGCAGGACGGTCGGTCTCGGCTTCTTTGCTGATTGAGCCAGCAGATTCTCGCGTCGCCTTCTCAGTAGCGAAGTGAGAAATATCTCTCACTAACTGAGAAGGGAAAAGCTGCTTGGAAAGAGGTGCATATAGAAGGGACGACCTCTGAACGGGCGAGACCGCTTTCGTCAAGAAGGAGCTGAATACAGCCCTCTTTTTAAGGATTCCTGCTCCGAATAGGGATACCACCTCCCCTGATCCATCTTGGACTGCCTTATCCATACAGGCCAATACACTAGTGGCAGGTCCAGGGACAAGCTCTTTGGGCACCGGAAGTCGGGGGCTGGGGCGAGAGCGGCAAACCCGGGCGGCGGTGTTACGACCCTCCTCGGAACGCTAGGGAACGGCGCCTGCACTGCAGCTGAAGGGGTCACCGTAGCAATATGCTGCGTAAGTATAAAAAGCAGGTGAGGAGGGGCGGCATACCCTCGGGTCGACACGTGGTGGTGGTGGTGGTTACCGGAGCCGTACCAGTGCGACGGAACAGAGCCACTCGCCAGGGGATGCAACAGCCCCCGAACATTCGGTGTCCCCTGGAGACCCAACGAGCACCACACCTGGCCAAGGTCATCACCCGCGGCAGTCGCACCCGAGGAGGCAAAAGTCGGCTTAGTAGGAGGGGTTCCCCCTCGCCCGGGGGGGGGAGGGGGGGAGTCCCACCTCGAACGAACGGAAGACCCCGAGTACAATTGGATGTCGGGGTACCTCGCCCCCTCCTCCACGCTTGACGGATCGGGCGAAGAAGAAGGAGCGAGAAACCCCCCCATGAAGGGGAAGGAGCCATACACGGGAGCCGAGATGGAGGGAGGAAAGACGACGACGTGTCCGTGACCAGGGGAGTAGCGGAGAACTTTTTCCCGATGACCTCCCTGGCAGGGGCTTACGTTGCTTCCTCCTCCCCTCAAAGCGCGCCCACTGCTCCTCCGACCACAAAATGACAATTTGTTGAAAATTGCATTTTTCCTAGCTATACAAACCTGAGGTCCGTTAAACAATATGGAAGTAGCTAGTGGCAGCTGGAATGGTCGTAAGCTTCGAACAAGGGTGGGGAGAACGGTAGTTAACTGCTTGTACCAGTGAGGTAAACAAATCACTTTTGCTTTTGGCCCATGCAAAAAAATACGCAGCAGAGTGAGGGGGTGGCATGAGGAGGGGGACTATATGTTAAAGGACCCTCAGGTTTGTATAGTTAGGAAAAATGACAATTTGTCGAAAATTGCATTTTTCCTAACTATACAAACCTGAGGTCCTTTAACAATAGGAAGGTAACTAGCGGCAGCTGGGACGGTCGTAAGCTTCGAACAAGGGGAGAACAATAGTTAACTGCTTGTCCGATCGTGCGCGCGCCCGCGCGCCGAGAGGTGAAGAATCACTTTTGCTTTAGGCCCATGCAAAAAGTTGCAGAGTGAGGGGTGGCATGAGGTGGGACTATATGTAAAGGACTAAGGTTTGCTATAGTTAGGAAAAATGCAATTTTCGACAAATTGTCATTTTGTTCCGATACTTAATAAACAAACCCTCGGTCCTTTAACCAATTAGGAAGACCTCACTGTTCTTGGTGGGGAGGAATCGGAGGTCTTTTTGGTGAACAACAAACTGGTGGTTCGTACCAACCCTGGAGCGCCTCCCTGGTCGTAAGAGCAAGGGAGGGATCCAAACCTCTGTCCGATTGATCGGGGTGTGCACCTCAGGATCAATGGTCAGACCTCTGGGCCAAGTACTAAGAGAGAGGCAAGCGTATCTCTTCGTACCAGCAAGCAAGAACTTGTTCCTGTTTGCAAGAGACAATCATAAAATGATGGTTTTGTCTCAATTTGGCATCCACTTCCTCCCCCTTGTTGGAGGAAGTGGTGGATATTTACTCCTATCCCTACTGAAAGGGATAGGATGGTCTCTATTGAGTAGCTCACCTGCATCCTCGTCCTTACCCAGCAGGGTGACGACCGTGTCCCTCTACCCAAAGGTAGAGGGAAGAAAAAGATGGGAAGAGGAGCCAGTCACACTCTCATTCCTCATACCATTCTTACGGTCACACCAGGACTCGATGCTGTTCAGCCTGCGAGGGTCTGGGTTAACTACACAACGTGTTGAGCAACCACCCCACGGTTCCCAAGGAAAAAGATCCAAGGAACTGTGGGCAATATCCTGAAGGTTAGAAGGAGGTGCATGCGGTCCGGTTGGACCAGGCGCCTGCCTTCATTACCTGCGCCACGGAGAAGTTCTTGCGGAACGCGAGAGAATGATGAAGAGGCGTCCACACTCATCCTGGGTGTCGAGTTTCTTCAGACAGCTCCGTCGCTCCTTCACAGGACAAAGCAGCATAGCCTTCGTATCGGAGGCGGTGAAGTCCATTAGGGAGGGTATTGTGAAGGACTCGAACCAATCGTCAGTTACCGAAGGGTTCTGAGTCTTCGCTACGAAGATCGGTACGAAATCGAGCGTCACAAATCCCCATCCCACCCTTTGTGCTTGACTTCTCAAGAGAAGTCATGCAGTTACCTAAGACGAAAAGAAGGGAATAGTCGTATGACCTATCCCTCTTCGACTTTGGTTATGTACAGTACTCATACTGACAAGCTATTAAGACGAAGTAATGATTGCTCTGGAACAACCGAACTAAGTCCACAGCATAGTTCGTAACTGACTCCCGGGCGCTCTGACAGCTGCGACTGACTGGTTCGGAATCAGTAGAGGCAAGTTGTCCAAGCATTCGGGTAAGTCACGTGACCTTCGCCCTTTAAAGAGTTATGCTGAGAGACCAAACAAATAAAATATTTGTTAGTCACCGATGCCGAACGGCGCGGCGATGATTCTCTTAATGCATAAGCTCAAAAGGCGAAAGTCAATTGCCTTCAAAAAGACCGAGGTCCCTGATGGCAAGAAAATCTCATAGACGTTGAATCTCAGCTTAGGAGAAACAACACTATGTGACGTTGAAGACGAAGGTAGGCAATGAATGCAACCTACGTCTTCCAGCTGAATCGAGAGAAGGAATCTCAAGATTCTAAACCGGTGCTTACAAATGACTGAAAACGCTAACCGCCATTTCATTGCTGTCCGTTGTGCAATGAAAGCGGGGCGTTCTTCAGTTAATGAAACACAGGGGAGAGCCGCTTGAAGAACTGCTTCTCATGGGCTGAACGTTTGAAGTAGAGCTGGCAGGTGTGGGAGTAGGCGATGTCTTTCAATACATCTGATAATCCGGGGTGAACAATGAACAATTGTACACCTCCGAATACAAGATATTTTGAGGACAAACTCAGATTCCGCAAAAATCATTCGCATTATCGGGATACGATGCAGCAAGAGACTATTACAGAATTCTGTTACCGTGCGGTAAACAGAAAGATGAGAGTCGAATAGATATCTCTGTTTAAAATTCTCGCAATACCGAAGACGATGAATACTAGCGTTTCACAGCAGTAGATGGTCATTCATGTATGCGAGAATCCCCGCCTTAATCAGAGACTTAAGTCCGTGATTGTTGGGCAGAGATACGTTATTCAATCAAAGCAGGTGAGAAAGACATAAACAACCGTCTATCTCAAAGCGGCAGCTGATACTGAAATGCCTCGGGCAATTCAATACGCAGTAGCTGTCGCTGACGTTCGGTCATCCTGATTTGCCAAGTAATCCTCCTTTCCACGAAGGAATGCGTTCGGCTTAGAACCAACCGAGCATAAAAAAGATCATGCTCCGTGAGCCAATTAATTAATTCTTTAAGCGAACGAATTTCGGTAAATATAAAAGCTTAAATGGTGTTGTTGTGACAACACCATAAGTATATAAAATTGAACTGGAAATTCCTTGGGAGGTTGCAGTTCAATTAGAATACTTTTCGTCTAAGTCGCAATCCGTAGAATAACCAGGATATGCGCCTACTCCTCGGCACCATTCAACTGCTTAGCAGAATCATGTCGCGAGGTTAATATACGTCAGTATATTTTGTAGGATTCTTGAACAACGATCTCATCCTAAATTCTTTCCTTCAAGAAACAAAATAAGGATTGGAGATCGACCACCTTCGTTCTCTATTAAAGAGAGTGAAGGAGAAGTCTTCCTCGAAGGAAAAGCTTCAATGGGTGAACAGAATACTAAGACGATAGTTCCAGCCAAACTGGATATTCCCGTCCGTTCTTCCTCTATTCCAGGTTGGTCGCCTACTGTGAGATAGTCTTCTTTCAGCGCAGTCTTCTTCCTAATGCTAGAATTCCAGAATTCAAGCAAAGGCGAGGTTTTCCCGATTATCGTGTAACATATCGGGGATTCTCGTCTCGCTCACTTTGGACCGTGGTCTCGCCTAAGTGTTTGGAGATCGTAAGAAACTCTAAACACTCTGAATGCGCTAGAAATTCCGTTAGAATTCTAAGCAGTCTGCGAAACCCCCACCGAATTCGTCAAACGATATCGGCTGGTGGTCCTCTCGATTCCCGTAGAAATCGAGAATGGGGCAGGATCCCTCCTCAACGACCGGGGCTTACGTCAGGTAGGACCGAAGGTCCCCCCTGGTAGCGCAGTCCCCAACGTGGGATCCTACAGAGAAATCTCTGTAGGATCCTTCCCTTTCCCCTCGTAGCCGTAAGGAGAGAGGGAATGGGGGAGGAATTGGATACTCGCTCGCCTTCCCAGTGGAACTAGCAGTTGGAGAAGAGTAGGAGCAGCCATCGCCTTGCGGCGATCGGCCTCTCAGAGTCTGGGGAAAACGTATCGTCAGGAGAAAACGAAAAACGTTTTCCCGAGGAGGATTACGAACTCTCACTGTAGGTAAGGGTCTGCCGCCACTGTGAACGTCGTCTGGGTGGGTGGGGCTGATCGACACCTGACAGGAGAGAGCCGATACCGTCCTCCGACTCATTCCAGTCCTCGTCGAGGTCGAAACCTCTCAGGAGGACCGAAGGAGTATTTAAATACGGTGTCCGAAGACACGTAGAAACGAAACGCCGCTGTCGCAGTAGAGGAGGTGGAAGTAGCTTGATCGACCGTCCAGAACTGAGAGAGCCTTCTTGTCCGGAGACGAGAGACTCTGGTTCAAGACAGAATCGGCAAGCTCCGATCGCGGCATACCCACCGTCGGTTTGGGGTTCCCTCTCGGGCCCCCCCCCCCACCCCAAAACGACTCGAGCAGAGACATGGGCTCTGCTGGTGGGAGCGGCGATCCTTCCCCACCCCCCGGTCGTTGTGCTGACGAATCAGTGCAATAACCTGGGTAAAGTTACTCTGAATCTCGGAAGTGGTTACAGCGTCTTGAGGAGGGTAGGACCAGTCCAGTCTCCCTCCAAACAAGGGAGCAGCTCCCAGGACCCTCCTCCTTCAGAAGAAGGACCAGCAACAGATCCCTGACGGTTGCCTCCAATCACTTGCGCGTACGTCCTGGTTGGTCCTAAGACCAACCTGGCACGTGCGGCGTCGTGACGGGATCGTGAGCGGCGCATCTCTCACGATCACTCCTATATACCTCGCTCTTCCTGGCGTATGCCGAGGAAGTTGAAGGTATCGGAGGAGACAGAACTGACGCTACCCCCCCCTCTACCCCCTGACGGTCGTCCTCCAAATCACTTGCGCGTTACGGTCCACGGTTTGGTTTTTTCCCCCCCCTTTACAGAAGCACCATACGTGGCACGTGCGGGTCGTTCATGACGGGATCGTGGAGGCGGGCGCACCTCTCAACGATCACTCCTTACCTACACCTCGCTCTTCCCGGTGTAGCCCGAGGAAGTTGAAGGTAGTGGAGAGACAGACCTGACGCTCCCCCCCCCGCTCGCTGGCAGGACCAGCGTACGTGGGGGGCTGCAGCGATCACCAACCCGCGGTGGGGATCGATCTGCAGGCCCTAGGCCGTGCCGCTCACCTTGTGGGCGAGACGGCTCGACTGAGCACGTCGACCCCGGTCCCGTGCGTCAGACGAGCTGCTGCTGGTCACCGTATCCGCCCGGTCCCTGTGGGAGCGGCGGTCAGGTGACCTGCAGAGCTCGCTTTCGCCGTGAGACCCGACCGGTGAGCGTCCTCGCGGCACGTCAAACCGCTGGTACCAGCCGAGGCTGGTACCGTCGGTCGAGGGACCTGGGGGACCTCTTCCCAGCCTCAAACCCGTAGGGCCGGTCAGAGACCGTCACGTCCACCCACCAGGTATCCGGCTTGGGTCGCTGCGAGAAGCTGGCCGCTGGGCCTAGTCCGAGGAGTCAACCTGAGCGGCTCTCGCAGTCGCTGCTCCGTGCCTCGGTCATGACGCTGAGCGAACTCAGGCGTCTTAAACTTGGGCTGCACGGTCACCCAAAGGAGATCGTACACTCGGAACTTCTCGCGGACGAGAAACCGAGCCGGTACCTGGCTTAGCAGCAGAGCTGCCAAGACCAGGCGAGTGTACCAGCGCGGTAGCCAGCACACCCTTGGTCCCCGTCTTCTTCTTCTTCTCAGAAGGGGAGACGGGCCCCGTCCCGAAGGAACACAGGAGGACCGGCGAGAAGAACCCCCCCGTCACCACCGGAATGTGACGAGCCCTTCGAAGTTCCCGAAGGAGTCTTCTTAGGGGGAATAACAACAAAACCCGGTACCAGCTGGTCGCTGCGAGAGCGGCGCTGGCCTGGCGAGAGTCACCTGAGCGGTTCTCGCCAGCCTTCTGCTCCGTGCCGTGGTCTTGGCGCCAGAGCGAACCTCTGGCGCCGAAACTTTGGCTGCACGGTCTCCCGAGGGAGAGCGTACACTCGGGATCTCCCGCTAACGAGAGACCGAGCCGGAACCTGGCGTAGCGGCATCGCCGCTAGCACCAGGCGAGGAAGTACCAGAGCTAACCGATTTACTCCTCTGGTTCCCCGTCTATCTCTTCCTTACGGAAGGGAAGACGGCCCCGCTCCCGAAGGAGCAGGAGGACCAGCAGAAGGACCCCCGTCCCACCGAGGTGGGACGGGCCCTTAGAAGTTCCCGAAGGAGACTTCTTAGGGGGGGGAGGCAGCCTTCTTCTTCTTCGGCTTATGGGCCTTAGAAGTTGAAGGGGAAGAGGCAGCAACAGACGAAGACGAAGATGACACCTTCCTCTTCTTCGTCAGCTCACGCAGGACAGTCGTCAGGTCCTCCATCCAGGCCGGAGTCGGGGCCTATTTGCCGAAGCAACACGGCCCGACTGCACCTGTCGGAAGGACCTGGGACTGGGGAAGACACACCATGGGCAGGACCACAGCATGGACAGGCGCAGGAACCAGGAGCGACAGGAACAGCAACCAGCCTCAGGAGCGGCAGTGGAACAGCGGCAGCGGTAAACACAGAAGGGACAGCCAAGCCAGTAGCGGGAACCACATCAGCGACAGGTACGGCAGGCCCAGCCATTGCCTCGTAGAATCATCGGCAGCCAGCGTGGTACTGGCGCCGGTCCAGGGGCGAGCTGCTGAACAGCGGAAGTCTGGGGCAGGCAACACGAAGAAAAACAAAACAGGCGGCGGCGGCATAACCCCTCCTCGGTACGGCGGCGACGGCCCTAGAAGCGGCGGACGGCGTCACCGACACAGCATGGGGAGTGTAGACCAGCGGGGGGAAGCAGCATAAGCGCCGTGAAGGTTGTAGTGGAGACCACTCCAAGGTCACCGCCCCAGACCTCGCTAGACTCTGCAGCAGATCGTGGATGCTAGGCACGCCCTGCAGCCGCAGTGGTCCATACCTGTCCAAGGTCGTCTCCCACGGCTGTAGCACCTGCGGTAGCACAGACAGATTAGTAAGAGGGGTTCCCTCACGCACGGGGGGGGGGAGACATGCCCCACCCGAACGGAAGGAAGGAAGACCCCAAAAACAAATACGAGGAAGCTGAGCGGGGGGGCAGGGGGAGGAAGAAGACGAAGAATCGGATACCAAGGGAGTCGCGGGAGAGCTTTCCGACGACTTTCCATGGCAGACCTTCGCTTCCCCTACCCCCGCACAGCAGTGAAAAGTAATATGAAAATGAAACAGAATACTGCACTTGCGATTCACTTCATAGAACTTAAAGAGGGAAAAATCAATTCCCGGTAAGAGCGGAAACTTGATCCATAATAATATGATGCTATCATAAATATATATGAAAATGAACAATACTGCACTTGCTATTTTCACTTTCACAGCAATAAATCGTAAGGATTAATTCCCGGGTAAGAGCGGAAAACTTGATCCATAATAATATGATGCATCAAAATATATAGAAAAGAATACTGCACTTGCTATTTTCACTTTCACAGCAATAAATCGTAAGGATTAATTCCCGGGTAAGAGCGAAATTGATCCAAAATTAAATTTGATGCAATTAATAATGAAAATGAAAAGAAAACTGCATTGCGAATCCCACTTTCATTGCATTCTATTCATACAAAATAAGAGGCTCTTGCCGAGCGCAATCAAGCTCTCGGCAACGAACGCACAGGGCAAAAATATAATGAAAAAGAGTACTTACATCTTTCAATTACACACTTTCGCCCAAAATACATGACTCGGCGCGAGTGCGCCCGCCCTCGGCACCGAGACATAATTCAAGGGTTCAATTCATGAAAAGAGCGGAAATCGCCGTCTCTACGGCGATAGCTCCATGTTGATTCATAATTAAGTAATGAAAATGAAAACAGTGTACTTACAGTTTCATTTTCAAGTCAAACCAAACCATTAGTAGAAAACACAATATAAACAAAGCATACGACGATGAAGCGGGCAGAGAGCGATGACGAACACGTCCTTCACACCCGCGGCCGAAAGCAAAAGTGATTCTTCACCTCTCGGGCGCGCTGCGCGCGCGCACGATCGGACAAGCAGTTAACTACCGTTCTCCCCTTGTTCGAAGCTTACGACCGTCCCAGCTGCCGCTAGTTACCTTATATTGTTAAAAGGTACCGAGGGTTGGGGGGGGTTTTGGTATTACAGTATCAACAAATAACAAATGTAAATTTCCGACAAATTGTCATTTGTTCCGACACGTTAATTACAAACCATCGGTCCTTTAACAATAGGAAGACTCACTTCTTGGTGGGAGGAATCTGAGTCTTTGAATGAACAGACTGGTGTTCGTCCATCCCTGGAGTGCCTCCCTGGTCGTAAGAGCGAGGGAGGGATCCAAGCCTCTGTCCGATTGATCGGGGTGTGCACCGCAGGATCAATGGTCAGACCTCTGGGCCGAGTACTAAGAGAGAGGCAAGCGTATCTCTTCGTACCAGCATTGTAAGAACTTGTTCCTGTACAGGAGCAAATATAAAGTCATGGGTTTGTCTCATGTAGGCATCCACTTCCTCCCCCTTGTAGGAGAAAGTGGTGGATATACGCTCCTATCCCTAGTGAAAGGGATAGGATGGAGCTCGGTCGAGTAGCTTACCTGCATCTGACTCCTTTCCAGCATGGTGACGACCGTATCCCTCTGCCCACAGGTAGAGGTAGAGAAAGATGGTGAAGAGAAGCCAGTCACACTCTCATTCGCACATTCATTCTCCCAGTCATACCAGGAATCGATGCTGTTCTGCCTGCTCGGGTGCTGGGTAAGCTTACACAACGTGTTGAGCAGCCACCACAGGTCCTAAGGAAAAAGTATCCAAGGACTTGTGGGCAATATCCCGAAGGTAGAAGGACTGAAGGTGGTCTGGTTGGCCAGACACCTGCCTTCAGGACCTGCCGCCACGGAGAAGTTTTAGCTTACGGAACGCTAAGGAGGGTCCGATACCTCTGACTTCGTGGGCTCTCGGTCGGAGCGTACGGATGTCGTCACTACCATCAGCCTCGTACGCTCTCCTGATCACCTCACGTAGCCAGAAAGAAAGCGTGTTCTTGGATACTTCTTTCTTGGTAACCCCAGTGCTAACGAAGAGGCGTCGACACTCAGGCCTGAGGTGCCGAGTTCTCTTCAGATAGCGCCGTAGCGCCCTCACAGGACAAAGCAGCATCTCATCCGCATCGTTATCGGTGAAGTCCAGAAGGAAGGGGATCGTGAAAGACTCGAACCTGTCGTCAGGGATCGACGGATTCTGAGTCTTAGCTACGAAGTTCGGGACGAAATCGAGCATCACAGATCCCCAACCTCTGGTGTGTTTAACATCATAAGAAAGACCATGTAGTTCCCCTACTCTCTTCGCCGATGCCAGGGCCAGCAAGAAGAGGGTCTTGAGGGTCAGATCCCTGTCTGACGACTCTCGGAGTGGCTCGAAGGGTCTTCGAGTCAAACTCCTAAGGACGAGAGTCACATCCCACGCAGGGGGCCTGAGTTCCCTGGGTGGGCAAGACCTTTCGAAGCTTCTCATAAGCAAGGAGATCTCGAACGAGTTCGAGATGTCCAGTCCCCTCAGTTTTAGGACAAGAGCCAGGGCGGCTCTATATCCTTTAACTGTGGGTACTGAGAGGAGCTTCTCTCGGCGAAGAAACACGAGGAAATCCGCTACCTGCTGAAGAGTGGCTCTGAGAGGAGACAGACCCTGTCTACGACACCAACCACAGAAGACGGCCCACTTCCCCTGGTACACAGCTGCAGAGGACTGTCGGACGTGTTCCAGCCATCTCTGTTGCTGCGCTACGAGAAAAGCCTCTCGTTCGCAAGAGATGGTGGATAACAGCCAGCCGTGAAGTTGAAGGACTGGACTGCTTGGTGGTACCGTTTCTACGTGTGGCTGGGCTAGAAGGTTGTGCCAATGGGGTAGCTCTCGGTGCTTCCGCAAGAAGAGCCAGCAGGTCCGGATACCAAACGGCCTGAGGTCGTTTGGGAGCCACCAGGATCATCCTGAGATTCGGGGTGGTCAGCGCTCGGCTGATCACTTTCCGAATCAGACAGAAAGGAGGAAAGGCGTAAACGAAGAGGTTGTCCCAGGGGTGTTGGAGAGCGTCCTCTGCAGCTGCCCATGGGTCCGGCACGGCTGAAAAGAAAACCTGCAGTTTTCTGCTTGTGCCGGGTAGCGAACAAGGAGGTCTACGATTGCCGGTCCGGCGCCCCCACAGGTTGAAGAGCCTTTCCGCCACGTCTGGGTGTAGAGACCATTCGGTTCCTATCACCTGATCCCGACGGCTGAGCTTGTCCGCTACTACATTCCTCTTGCCTGGAATGTAGCGTGCTGACAGCTCTATCGAGTGAGCCGTGGCCCACTCGTGCACCTGCACCGTCAACTGGTGAAGCGGAAGAGACACTAGGCCCCCCTGCTTGTTGACATATGCCACTACTGTGGTGTTGTCGCACACCAACACCACTGAGTGTCCCACCAAGCGGTCCTGAAATTCTTGGAGAGCGTAGAACGCCGCCTTGAGTTCCAGGACATTGATGTGAAGGTGCTTTTCGTGATGGTCCCACACACCTGCAGTCAGCAACTCCTCCAGGTGTGCACCCCATCCCTCGGTCGATGCGTCTGAGAACAGCAGCATCTCCGGGGGGGGAGTGCGGATGGGCACTCCTCTTAAGAGGTTCTTGTCGTCGAGCCACCAGGCTAGGTCCTGCCTCACCTTTTCCGTGAGAGCCACGGGAAAGTAAGGAGGATCCTTCGCCTGAGACCAACTCTCCCTTAGCCTCCACTGGAGAGACCGCAGGTGAAGACGCCCGTGAGGGACTAACTTCTCGAGTGACGACAGATGGCCGATCACGACTTGCCATTGCTGTGCTGCCTCCCTGAATTTGCTGATTCGCAAGTCTGCGGGAAAGACTTGCCCTGCTACCGTGTCTATCAGCATACCCAGGTACTTCATCTTCTGCTTTAGTTCGAGATCGGACTTCTCGTAGTTTATCACAATCCCCAGATCGTGACAAAACTTGAGAAGTCGATCCCTGTCCTGCAGCAACTGCGAGCGGGAGCTCGCCAGGACCAGCCAATCGTCGAGATACCTCAGAAGACGTATCCCGTGCGAATGGGCCCAAGCTGACACCAGAGTGAACACTCGCGTGAACACCTGTGGGGCGGTTGACAGACCGAAACAAAGTGCCCTGAATTGGTACACCGTCCCGTCGAAGATTGAAGGTGGGGAGGTACTTTCTGGAGGACTGATGGATGGGTATTTGAAAATACGTGTCCTTCAAGTCCACTGAAAGCATGAAATCGTTCCCCCTGATCGAGTCGAGCACGGAGCGTGCCGACTCCATCGTGAACCGAGTCGTGCGAACGAAGCGGTTCAGGGGAGAGAGGTCTATCACCGGACGCCAGCCCCCCGATGCCTTCTCCACTAGGAAGAGGCGGCTGTAAAAGCCCGGTGACTGGTCCTCTACGATTTCCACAGCTCGTTTCGCCAGCATGGTCTTGATCTCCTGTCGAAGAGCGTTGTCCTTTGATGATCCCCGGACATAGGTTTGTAGATGGACCGGTTTGGAGATGAGGGGGGGCCGAGACTCGAAGGGTAGTAGATATCCCTCCCGAAGACGTTCTACTATCAGTTCTCGGCGCCGTAGCGCTGTCAAGTTGCCCATGGCTCGCTAAGCACCCCCCACTTCCGGCCAGGCAGCAGGTGAGGGGAACGCCGTCCCTAGCGTTTCCCACCTCGTTTCGACTTCTTCCCACCACCTCCTTGGGGAAAGGAGGTCTGGGAGGAGGGCTGGTTACGGCCTCCTCTCGCAGAAGTCGAAACAACAGGAGTCTTCACACGGGGCTTAGGCGGAGCAACCGTCTTAGCCGCCATGGAAGCGCCAGCTAAACTCTTAGGCTTAGCCGCAGTTACTTGAGATTGCCCAGTAACCTTCGAGACTGCCTGGTGAACTAAGCGGTCACTGTCATCAGTGCGCTGCCTTTCCACCGCAGCGTCCACCATCTCTCCGGGAAAGAGAGCGGAGGAACTCCTAATGGGTCCGTTGCGAAGCCCGAGTGCCGCCTCACGCCCAGCCCCCTTGGTAACTCGGGTAAGGACTGCATCCCTACATCGAAGAACCAAGTTGGCCCACACCTCTCCCAAGGTTTAGCAGTCTGATGGGCGAGGTAAGAGATAGCTCTTCTTTCCAGACTGGCACAGTCTCCTGAAAGAAGCGTCGTCTTCGAGAGCAGAGCTCCCAGAGCCGGCCGCTACTTTGGATATTGTGAGGGACCACAAATCCAGCCAAGAGACTGCCTGGAATGCTGCCATAGCGGTAGATTCCAGGGCAAGTGCCTCCTGCTGCGAGAACCAGAGGTTCTCCGACAGGAGCTGCTGCAAGGGACACACCTGGAGTCAGCCTGCTAAACTCCGGGTAACCAGTTTCTTTGGCGGTATCGGGTCTTCCGATGGCACATAGAAACGCCTCTGACGCTGTAGGGGAGGAGGAAGCAGCTTGGAAGACCGTCCGGATTTCAGCGAATCCTCTCGCCCTGAGACGAGATTCTCCACCTGATCCAGGACTGAGTCTGCAAGCTCCGATCGCGGCAGTCCCACCATCATTTTGGGTTCCCTCTTCGGGCCCCAAAATGACTCGAGCCGGGACGTGGGCTCGGACGGTGGTAGGCGGCGATCCTTGCCACAATGGGCCATTATGCTGACGAATCAGCTTAATGACTTCTGCAAAGTTCCTCTGTATCTCGGGAGTAACTGCGTCTTGCAGAGTAGGACCGTCCAGTCCCTCCAGCAAGAACAGATCCCGAGATACTCCTCCTTCAGAAGGAGGAACAGCGACAGACCCCTCACGGTCGCCTCCAGCTACTTGCGTGTACATCCTGGCCGGTCCTAAAACCGTGCCTGGTGTGTACGGCGTCATAGCGGGATCGCGAGCGGCGCACCCCTCGCGATCACTCCTAGGTACCTTGCTCCTCCCGGTGTAGCCCGAGGAGGTTGAAGGTACTGGAGAGGCAGACCTGACGCTCCCCCCTCGCTCGCTGGCAGGACCAGCGTGCTTGGAGGGCTGCTGCTGATCCCAACCCACGGTGGTGATCGAGCAGCAGGCCTAGCCTTGCCGCTCGCCTGGGGCGAGAGGCTCGGCTGAGAACGTCGACCCCGATCCCGAGCGTCAGGCGAGCTGTTGCTGGTTACTGTCTCCGCCCGGTCCCGATGGAAGCGGCGGTCAGGTGACCTGCTAGGCTCGCTGTCGCGGTGAGACCGGTGAGCGTCCTCTCGGCGCGTCGAGCCGCTGGTACCAGCCGAGGCTGGTACCGACGGCCGCGGGGACCCCTTCCTCGCATCAACCCGTGGCTGGTCAGAGACCGTCACATCTACCCGAGCAGCCAGCTGGTCGCTGCGAGAGCGTCCACTGGCCTGGCAAGAGTCGCCTGCACGACTCTCGCCAGTCTTCTGCTCCGCGCTTCGGTCTTGACGGCGAGCGAGCTCGGGCGTCAAGACTTTGGCTGGACGGTCTCCCACGGAAGACCGTCCACTCGGTACTTCTCGCGAACGAGAAGCCGAGGCGGATCCTGATTTAGCGGCAGAACCGCTAACACCAGGCGAGGAAGTGCCAGCCGAGGCTGGTACTCCTCTGGTCCCCGTCGTCTTCTTCTTTGCAGAAGAAGAGACGGGCCCTGTTCCCGAGGGAGCAGGAGGACCAGCAGAAGAGCTCCCGAATCGCCTTAGAAGGTCCCGAAGGAGCCTTCTTAGGGGGGGGAGGAGGCAGCCTTCTTCTTCTTCGGCTTGGTAGCCTTAGAAGTCGAAGGGGAAGAGGAGGCAGCAGACGACGAAGACGATGACGACACCTTCCTCTTCTTCTTCGCCAGGCTCCGCAGGACAGACGTCAGGTCTTCCATCCAGGAGGGAGCCGGGGCAGTTGCCGAAGCAACAGGGCCCGACTGCACCTGTCCAGAAAGACCTGAGCCTGGAGCAGCACCACCAACAACAGGAGCGACAGGAACAGGTACAGGAACAGCAGGAACAGCAACAGGACGGGAGCTACGGCAGGTACGGCAGCAACCACAGGAGAGCCAAGCGTCCTGTCGGCAGCTACCTGCATTCTCGGTACTGGCGGCAAGTCTAAGGGAGAGCTTTTAGGGCAGCGGAAGTCCGGGGTCGGCAGCACAAAGAACCCAGGTGGCGGTGGCACAGTTCTCTTTGACACGGCAGCGATAGGTTTTTGTATCGCAGCTGTCGGCGTCACCGTCG
The DNA here is from genome assembly GCF_015104395.2 of Macrobrachium nipponense. Classification (NCBI taxonomy): domain Eukaryota; kingdom Metazoa; phylum Arthropoda; class Malacostraca; order Decapoda; family Palaemonidae; genus Macrobrachium; species Macrobrachium nipponense. The sequence goes on along the minus strand of NC_087204.1, from coordinate 52,933,603 downwards.
TCACATGCGGCGTATAGACCAGATGCGGCGGCATGCCATAGGCTGGAGTCGTGATCGTAGTAGTGGTAGTGGTCACCACACCATGTGTGACCACTGCCGACCCCGCCAACCGGTGGATCAACCCTCGAATGCTTGGCACTCCCTGCAACCCCAGCGACTCCCACACCTGTCCAAGGTCGTCCTTCACTGGTGGCACACCTGCGGAAGCAACAGTCGGGTTAGTTAGAGGGGTTTCCTCGCGCCTGGGGGGAGACGAACCCCACCCAGAGCGGACGGAAGACCCCGAATACAACTGGACGTCCGGGTAGCGAGCGCCCTCCTCCACACTCGACGGATTGAGTGAGGAGAAGGACTCCGCTAACCCCCCCGCAGTGGAAGGTGCAAAACGTGGGGGCTGACCGGGGGGCAGGAAGGAAGACGAAGTATCAGTTACCAAAGGAGTCACTGGAGAGCTTTCCAATGACTTCTTTGCAGGCCTAAGTCTCTTCCTGCCCTCGTACAGAACCCACTGCGCCTCGGACCAATTAACACATGTAATACAGGGCTCGTCCCGGGAGCATTCTCGCCCCCGGCAACGAGTACACACTTCATGTGGATCGACGTCCACAAAGGATCTAAATCCGCCGCATTTACGCCCCTCCAGCCCGGGACACACTCTACGGGCGACCGGGGGCCGCGGCGAAATCTCCATTTCTTGATCCGTCATAATCTCAATATCAATGCAATAAAGAAATGAAAGCAAGTACTTACAATTTCATTTACCACACACAAACAAACCAGAAAGAGGGCTGAATTGAACCAAAGCAACGACAATAGCGGGCAGAGCGATGACGAACACGTCTTGTCTCACCACGGCCGAAAGCAAAAGTGGTTTGTTTACCTCACTGTTGCGCGGCGCGCGACGATCCGACAAGCAGTTAACTACCGTTCTCCCCTTGTTCGAAGCTTACGACCGTTCCAGCTGCCGCTAGCTACTTCCTATTGTTAAAGGACCGATGGTTTGTATTACGTATCGGAACAAACACAAATATCACAGGGGTCGGCGCGAGAGCATTCGTGCCCCCGACACCAAGCCCACAATTCATGAGGATCAACCTCCAAGAAGGAGCGGAAAGCCCCACACTTACGGCCCTCCACACCAGGGCAAATCCTGCGGCTGATGGGGGGCGTGGGGAACTCTCCAGCTCATGAGAATCCATAATAATGGTAATAAAATACAAAAGCACAAGTCCTTACAGTATTTTACACAATCACATAAGAATAGCAAACCAAGATTGAAGAAACAAAGCATACGACAAAAGGCGGACAGAGAGAAGTGAAGAACATGTCTGTCACCCAGCGCGGCCGAAAGCAAAGTGAATCTTCACCTCCCAGTCGCACGGTGCGCTGACCGTCGGACAAGCAGTTAACTACTGAACTCCCTTGTTCGAAGCATACGACCGGTTCCAGCTGCCGCAAGTTACATTCCTATTGTTAAAGGACCGATGGTTTGTATTGCGTATCGGAACAAACGTATATATACTACAAATAGATAAGCTAATTTCACTTATTTCCCTGGTTTTGTGTAAGTATTATACCCAGTATGGAGGGTAAACACATACCGGTATTTCTACAGAAGCAGTCCGCACGGACTGCAAGGAACGTAACCGCGGATACGACATCCAATATGGATTGGGGCGTCCAATGTATTTCACCGTGTTTAGTACTGGCCCCTGGGGGGTTAATTACAGTCGTCTGAAAAAATATTACTTAAAATTCTTGTTATGTAGGTAAAACTGCATAGAAAACCTGCAACTGCCATAGTCAAGGCCGCCGCGGATAAGTACTCTAGATCTACCCACATACCAATTGACAACACTGAGAAACAATTGAAGAGTGCAAAGAATGCCGTAGTCCCCTTGGATAAGTATTGGTTGGAAGTTGGTGTTTACAATTGTTGTGATGATAGTGCCCCAGCGTCTATGGGTACAAGTGGTGTGCAAATTTAGCACAGGAAATGGGAAGTTTGTTGACACAAGCGACTCTGCAAACATCGAAATGGCGTCAATCTTCTAAAATTTTTTTAGTTGTAAGTAAAAATTTTGAAAGCATCTTGGGGGTAGTGTGCACTGCGTTTGGTCACACTGTTCATTACTCTCTGTTTAATTTCAAAATATAGCCTTAATTTCTAACTTTGGAGAAAATACTTACTTTGAAAGGAGAGTATAGGTCTCAAGCTGTTCCTTTCACCACCAACTCATGACTGATGACCATCTCCGGTGTCAGGACGTGTTAAAGTACTTTTTCGGAGGGTGGCCACAAACGCGGTAGTCAGTGGGTTGGCCAGTCCAATCAGTTGTTGACCATAGATGATGCTATTAGACTTGCATTAGCACGAGCATCTTGTCAAGCTCCCCACTGATAGTCACAGAGGAAGGGAACTGAAAAATTCTTGGGTCTTTCATCAGAAATTGAGTTTCTCAAACTCAAGAGAAATGAGCCAAAAAATTCAGAGCCTTACGAGTGAAGACAGGATAAGAAAGGCCATGCATTTTACCAACATGCTACAGTGAGGATAAGGCTAGCAGAGCAAGTCTTGAGGGGGAGATCTCAGTCATTGGCCTCACCCATGGGCTCTACGGCATCTGAGTTCGGCTGTGGGGGTCATGTCACACAAGTTACATCTTGCTCTAGAGGCTGAAGTGCCTAGGAAGGCAGCTCAAAGCCTATCAGTCAAAAGACCTCCGAGATGAAGCTCTGACCAGAAATAAACCTACCATGTCTCTGGGACATGTAAATTGTGACTACATCTAGCAATGTGGCTACCAGAGAAGTGTGGGCCAAACACTAGATATGTCAAACTGATAGGAGGAAATGGTGAAGTTCCCCAGCTTGTTCAAATGGTTCTTGGGAGGTATCCCCTGTGGTAGCAAAAGTTTAGAACTGGAGACCAAACAACATGGGCTTCCAGTTTGACCATTGGATGAGCAGGTTGATCATACATGTTCCTTCAAGCTCGATAAGTCTTCTCCCATGCAACAAAGTAAGGACCAATCCTTTCTGACTACCTTCCAATTGGGGGTTAAGGTGGTCCGCCAAACCTACGCTTTCTCCCTCGCCCTGACTCCTTATCAAGCCAGAACTGAGGGGGTGGTCCAAAAGGGTAGGGAAGACTACTGGCACTTCACAAGGCAGATGAAAACTGGGCTCCTTGTTAAGGTTTGATTTACACTTTCATGATTACAGAAACAGGCAGTGTGGCCATACTCAAAAGGCCTCACCACATTATCCCTGGTGGGCTTGATGGAGACTGCACTGTGGATCAAGGCGTCCGGACTAGGTATCAAACTCCTCATCAATGCACCAACTAGCCTAGTATAGTAAACTATTCATTGCAAAGTGTAAAGAGGTTCCTATTTGGTAATATAGCAGATCCATTCTGCTTTGCAAGACTACTAGTAACACTTGAAACACGTTTGGCGATGGCATAAGGACAGGTCGTCACAGAACAATGAGGCCTAGGTTGCACTTAGGTCCAAAAGGAGTCACTGCCATTTTTCCAAGCACCAACAACCTCTGGAACTTAGGATAAAATACCAAATGCCTGGCCTCTACCATAGCACAACCACCTTCCCAAAAAAGTACTTTAACACGTCCGGTAACCCAGGATAGACATTAGTCAAGAGGCAGCCTCAATTGAAGCAACACCTTTAGACCTCTACTTTCCTCTCAAAGTAAGTTTTTCCTCCCAAGTCACAAATTACTAAAGGCCACAATTTCTGATTTTCAGGAAGATGGCCGAGCTATGGTAGAGGCTGGCCATTTGGTGTTTAACCCTTTTTCCAAAATCACATTAAAAAATTAGCTGAATTACTAGGTACCTAAGTAGTATATACTTAGCAGGATACAAGCCAATCTTTGATAATCATGCTAACTAGGGCTATGGGCTAGTAGGTATGCTGAAGTGAGATACCTAACATTCACCAATAAAACCATTGTCTAGGTACTAGGTAAAATCACAATCTTTTAAAGTAGGCTAGGCTAAATTGTATTTTTCTTAAATACTTAGGTACACAAAACATCAGCCCTTTACATTAGGAATCACCCTCAGCAAACAGGCTTACTGTTCTCATGGAGTACAATCGACCACCTCCTACAGATTGCGAATAGTAGTACCTAGGTACTACCTCAGTACTTTACCCCATACAGATAGAGAATACCTACTAGGCTTAGCTACCTCACCTACTAGGCATAGATACTACTAGGGGTACTCTAAGGTTGAATGAATGTATTTCATTTTGACCTAATTATACATCACTTAACGAACTCACAAATGACAACAGTTTCTATTACCTTGCTATAAAATTCAAAACGTTTGGAGAACTCTCAAAAACGTTTCAGAACCGGGATCAACGTTTACCACAAAAAAGATGGGTTGTCCTAGTTTCAAGATCGTTAAGGTAAATGTCGATGGTTAATTATATAATAGTAATTGAACAAATAACTACAGTTATTCATCAAACAGTTAAAATGTTCCAAAGCTTAATTCAGCTTCCGCACCCCCCAATACGATGACATTTTGAATATAACACGAGTAAAAACGAAACAACAAGTAGCCTACCGGTCCTGAAACATAATTTGTTGCACATGTGGAACCATAGTAAGATGATGCAAGATCGGTGCTGGCAAATTTATTGATGGGATTCGTCTTATACATACACGTCGGTAGATCTACAACTGAAGGCGTAGTAACCAACTTAGGCAACAAACGGATACATTTTGACCAGAAGTGGCCCAGTTCAGGAGTTATTTTGAAGGAAATTCGTATTAACCTTCACTTACTTTACCCTTACTGGGTAACCGAATCTTGCACCGAAGAAGGTATGACGTGATCGCATCATCGCAGTCGCTTTATAGTACTCAAAAACTACCTATTCCCCGATTCACAATGAGGAATCCCCCCCCCCGAAATCGAATTGCATTAACTAAATTTGCCTCTTAAATATTGTCAAGTCTCATATAATGGGAATTATTCGAATAAGTTTCATATAATATATTTATTTAAAATACCCAATTAAAACGCAGAAAAATCTTCTTCGAAAATACTTTATTTATGTGAGAGTTTAAAAACACTGTTACCAGATAGTCCTACAATTGCCTTTGCTTCACCTAAAGATATAATAGTTTTCTTTATTTTCATTAAAACCCGTTTAGAACCTCGTCTTGCTTAATAAGATGTTTTCATAATATCGTGCGTTATCAGTATTATTGTTCTTTTATAATAATGAAATAAATTGCCAGTGTCACAATAGAAATGTTGCCAATACGTTATGAAACCCTTCACCTGATTGGTCGAAGTCAGTAATGGCGTCGACCCTTATGTACGTTAATGTTTATTCCGTTCGTCCAGTTACCTTGTGTCAACGCTTATTCAAAGGTATTATAAGGAGGTATAATTGGCATTGGTGAAAAACCGTGATGCATTTTGATGAATGAAAGCCAGGAATAAATAACAGTGACAATGAGAATGATGATGGTGCAGCCACGAAGATACTAGCCAATCATCGTCAAGATAAGAAGATGGTTGTTTGTGAAGCCATGGCAGGCTGCCTGCGTTATATTTCCCGTTGAAACAAAGCTTTCCCAGGTTTCTTGTCATTAATGGTGACCGTCGCATCTCCCAAGTGGACCTTGAGTGAATTGTGAGAGAAAAGGTGTTGAAAAATTTGGTGTCTAAGATGAGAATTGTAAATATAAGTGAAGAAAGATGAGCCAGGTCACGTGACCCAGGAATGAAAAATGGCGCCTATGGTTTGGATAATTTGAAGAGGATGCGAGAGATGTCAGTCGTGTTGGTTTGTTTGTGTTTACATTGATCTCACCACATCCCTGATGTAATGTACAGGTGCTAATCACCTTGTACAAGCTTCAAAATGTCAGAAAGAAAAAGAAAACGAGGGCGTCCTCGCTCGACGCCCGTTTTAAGCTATTCTCTGAAATGAAGATGAGAAATAGCATAGCGAGAGTCATTAAGAAACCTAGATATTTGATGGAACAGGAGGAGGAGAGCAACCACAATCACTCTCGCTCTTCCTGCTCACCATCCTCATCTCGATCCTCACAGGTCGTAGGCTATGATAAAAGCGGGGGATCTCACTTCAGAGTCGGGTTTAGGGAGGGAAAATAGTAGTAAAGGGCGAAATAAAAGAGGCTACAATCCAGACTTTGATGACAAGGACTCAGAGTACTTGTATGGGTCGAATTTGAGTTGGAGGAAGATGCTCTCTCCGATGACAAGGAGGAGCTCCCTGAGTCTGTCAGTGGCAGTGATGTAGAGCTGGGGGAAGACGGGGGGGAGGAGGAGGATGACTTGGCCTTTTCAGATGGTGAGGCTTCCATGTCTAGCTTTAGTACAGTTAGTGAGTCGCAGATCAAGTCCTGCTTCAGTTCGCGCCTGCAGACACCCATTCCCGTTTGGCTTCAGACCGTGAATACCCGCCCCCCTTAGAACTGCCCCCATTCGGGCTGACGATCTTACTTAGCCCCTGCCCCGTGCCTACGTCTTGAAAGCCGTCGGTATATATGAAGTACTGCGTCACTTTAGAACGCTTGTCCGGCTTTCGCCGATGAGGTTTGAAGACTTTTGTGCTGCGTGATGGTCGAAGAACAAGTTTCCTTATTAGCAGAAGTTTCACATGGCGTTGTTTTAAAGGCCTTGATCCGAGAAGAGGACCTCCTCAGCAAAACACATTTTGGTCCTCGGACAGAAGGGGACTCTATTAAATGTCATCCTTTACTTCATTGATGCCCTCTCTTGGCCGAAAAGTCTACGACTCTACTTACAAAAGTGATCGCGAGTTTTCTTCCCCAACCTGAAAATCCTGATTCTTGTAATTACCCATACACTTCATGGTAATAGGTAAGTATACCTTTGGCTCTACCGGTACTTTTTATCACTTGTGTTATGGAAATTGTCTCAGTAAAAGAAGACCAATCACATGAAGATATCGATTCCAGCCTAGTACATACTAAGTACCTAGCCTATAGTAATATAGTTTTGGATTGATGAGTATGGAAAAGTTGTGTACAAAGCAGTACAGTGAATAATCTGGGAGATTTAGCAAGATAATGCAAAATTTTCCATCTATTGGTTTTATGAGGTAAGTACCACCTAGTATAAGTAGGGTAAACAAACCCCCCCCCTGCACGGTACAGGGGTGGGACCATGTACGATCAACTTGTACAACCCCAAAAAAAAGTACATTATAATGTGTCCTAACATCGGAGATGGGCATCAGTCGCGACTTGTTGTTGGTGAGAAACTGAGCTAAAGACCTCTACTCTCCTTTCGAAGTAAGTATTTTCTCCAAAGTTAGAAAATTGAGGGTAAGAAATTTTAAGATTTAAACAGAGGGTAGTGAAATGTGGTACAAGGCAGTCCAAATCTCACCAAAACGCGCTTCAACATTTTTACTTACAACTCTAAATATTTAGAAGATTGACGCCATCTCGATGTTTACAGAGTCTCTTGTGTCAATAAACTAACCATTTTCCTGTGATAAATCCGCACACCACTTGCACCCACAGACGCTGGGGCACTTTCATCACAACAATCGGAACACGGTCCCTAACCGGCTTGTTTGTTAGTAAACAACCAGTTTGGTAGAAGACGACGACGAACCGATGCACTTCTAATAATTTTTTAAGCAAATAGTTAAAACATCAATATTTTACACATTATTATGATTAATTTGAAAATAGTTCGTTATTGAAAAAGTAACTCGATTCTGACTCAAATCTAAGTAAATTAATTAAATTTTTTGGAATTAAAAACGTTCGTTTAAGTCCTGTATTATGACGTCACGACATCTTGGCTTTCATACCTATTGTAAATAATTGCTTTACTCAACTTCTTGCAGAACAGATTACCAGTTATTAATGCAGATTATCAGCTATTCATGTAATTGTTATAATCGTAATGCGCATATATATAGGCTATCTTTATTATTTACTTTTTGGATACATGAAGATGTTTTACTGCCGGATTATCCCTGTAGTGTGACGCAATCGTTTTCGGTCCCTGGGCCTCTGTCTGTTTTCGCACCATAAGAAATTATGGGGCCGAATTTGCAATGACCAGAAAGTCGTTAAAAGAGGAAAGTTAGCATTGAAGGGCATATGTTTTGGATTGAGATACAAATTTATTCAATAGCTAGCATGTAAAAAGTACTTGATTACAAAAAACTTGATGACAAACTAAGCAGCATACCTACTATGGGTTTCAGAGACAGTGCAAGCACGTTTTTGGGCAATATATACCTATTTCTGTAACGAACGCTCGTATCAGAATGAGAATCTGCTATAGTGCATTCACACCCAGTGCTGTAATTTATTAGGGTATCGTGAATCACCAATCGAAAGAATAACGACACTTGTCCTTGTACCAAGAGACAAAAACTCCATTATGCAGAAATGGATACGAACACACGTAAAAAGCTCCACTACCCTCTCCACCCCCCCCTCCACCGCCACCCATTTCCTTCTTCTGTTCATTTGCCTTCCTTTCTCTCTCTCTCTCTCTGTTGCTATTCGGTATGTGTTGACCCTCCAAACTGGGTATAAGAGTACACACAAAACGGTGAAATTGGCTATGTATTGGAAGTAGATATACATAAGTATATTAAAGCAATTTTATCATTATTGCATTACTATGACACAATAGAATTCATGGAAACAGTTTATAATAATGAATTGATTCGTAGGTGTGAAGCCTCCACTAATGTGGCAACAATGATGTTGCCATTCGTAGCATGTAAACATTAAGGTTACATTTATTTCTGGCATACAGTTATTAAAGAAAATAAAATCAAAATACTAATTTAGACTTAAATCAATGAAAAGTGCTAGCAAAAATAAAAGCAAAAAAAAAATAAAAAAAAAAATATTTGTTCCGACACGGCATACAAACCTTCGGTCCTTTTACAATAGGAAGGTACTAGCGGCAGCTGGATAGGTCGTAAGCTTTCGAACAAGGGGTTCGGTAGTTAACTGCTTGTACCGACGGAGGCGCGCGCGCGACTGGGAGGTAAACAAACCACTTTTGCTTTCGGCCTGCTGGCGTGGTGGACGTGTATCATCGCTCTCTGCCCGCTTCATCGTCGTTTGCTTTCGCATGATTGTGTTTTTCTTCGATGTATCTAGTGAAACTGAATTGTAAGTACAATCATTTCATTGATTTCAATTGTGAATTAAAGGATCTTGCTGCACAACGCTCTCCGATTACCCGAGTGCCGGGGACTGAAGGGCGTAATTGCGGGAATTCATTTGTTTTCCAGAATGATCCTCGTATTGTGTATGCTCGGTGCCGAGGGCGGGAAGCGCTCGCTCCGAGCGTATATTGGGTTGGAAATGTGTAGATGAAAATCGTAAGTAAGTACTCTTTTCATTTATATTTTTTGACCTGTGTGCCCGTTGCCGAACGAATACTATCGGCACGGAAACTTATTCAGTATGAAAGTGGAATCGCAAGTACAGTATTCTTTTTCATTTTCATAGATTATTTTATTGTAGCAATACTCATTTGGATCAGTTTCCGAGCTTTGCCCGGAGATTGATCCATTCCCCCTTTTTATGTTGAATGAAGTGAAATCGCAAGTACAGTTCTTTTTCATTTTCATTTTGTTTGTTATTGAGATTGCATTGTTGACTGGGATCAATGTTCCGTTATTCATGGGAATTGATCCTTCTCTTTTTGATTGTATGAAGTGAAATCGCAAGCGCATAGTAGTCTTTTCATTTTCATATATCTGTTGATGCATCAATTCGTTATGGATCAAGGTTCCAGAAACCTTGATTCATAAGGTAAGGAATGAAACCTTTCACCCTTACGCTCGGTACCGAGGGCGCAAATGCGCTCGATCCGAGCCCTTTTTCATGTGAAGTGAATCGTTTGCAAGATGCATTTTCATTTTGTTCCTTATTATTGATTGCATCAATATTATTTGGTTCAAGTTCCGCTCAGTCAGGGAATTGATTCCGTATGCCCTTGTATTCGTGCCGATGGCACGACTGCTAGAGCTCTTATTTTGTTGTTGGGTACATGGGTACTGTGCGGGGGAGGGGAACGAGAACCCCCCCGCTCAGTTCCCACTGATGACTCTTCCCCACTTGGGGGGGGGGGGGGGAGGTTATCGGCGTTCTTCTCCTCGCCCGATCCGTCGAGCGCGGGGCGAGGGCGCTCGGTGACCCGATGTACAATTGTATTAGGGGTCTTCCACGTCGTTCAGGGAGGATCAAACCCCCGCACAGAGGGGATTTCCCTCCATTAACGCTACTACTTTTTTTCCCCAGGTGATACTGCCACGAGGGTGGACCTTGGTGAGGTATGGGCGTCCTTCCAATTGCAGAGCGTGCTGGTGTCCAGGGGCGGCGGTTCTATGTCTGGGCATATTGCGGTCACCCATGGAGTGGTGACCACGCTACCAGGTGACGACGTCCCTCCTCACCTGGTGTACTCGCCTCGCGTGGTAACAGTCTTGCCTACAGCCGCTGTGAAGTGCCGTTCACCGTACCGAGAGGGGGGGCGTGCCGCCGCCGCTCGTGGTTGCCGCGCTGCAGCGACCACACTTCCGCTGCCCTAGAACTCGCCCCAGGACCTGCCGCCGGTAACAGGATGTTGCTGCCTGCTGCTCCACTTCCGTGTTTGACCGGTGCTGCCTGCCGTACCTGCCGATTCTGGGCTGACTGTCCAGGCAGTTGCTGCGTTGGCCGTCCCTGCCGTTGCTGCGCTGGCTGTTCCTGCCGTTGCTGCGCTGGCGATCCCTGTCCGTTGCTGCGCTGGCTGTTCCTGCCGTTGCTGCGCTGGCGGTCCCTACCGAGGATGTGCTGGCCGTGCCTGCTGTTCCTGAGATACCCATACCTGCTGATGTCGTCCCTGTTCGTGGTGGTACTACCCCAGACTGTGGTCTGTCTGTACAGGTGCGTCCGGGCCCTGTGGCTTCGGCTACAGCAGCCCCGGCTCCGCCCTGGATAGCAGATCTTACGTCTGTCCTGAGGAAGCTGACGAAGAAGAGGAGGAAGGTGTCGTGGTCGTCGTCTTCATCTTCTTCATGGTCGTCAGCCGCCGCCTCTTCCCCTTCGACTTCTAAGGCTTTACAGCCGAGGAAGAAGAAGGTTGCCTCCTCCCTCCTAAGAAGCTTCCTCGGGAGCTTCTCGGGACCCGTCTTCACCTCGGTGGGACGGGAGATTTCTTCCGCTGGTATCATCCTGCTCCTTCGGGAGCGGGGACGCCCGTCTCTTCTTCCGCAAGGAAGAAGACTACGGGGACCAGAGGGGTACCGGCTAACACCGGTACTTCCTCGCCTGGCGTAAGTGGTTCTGCCACTGCATCAGGGTCCGTCTCGGCCTCTCGCTCGCGGGAGGTACCGAGTGTACGGTCGCCTAACAGCGACCGTGCAGCAGGAACCAGACCTCTGAGTCCGCTCAGCGTCAGGTTCACGGCACGGGGCGGAAAGACTGGTGACAGTCAGCTCAGACTCTCACCAGACCAGCTCTCACTCTCGCGTGAACAGCTGGTGAACAGCTGGCATCCCCACCCGGGGACGTGAGCGGTCCACGACCGACACTGGGCAGGCTGGGAAGAGGTCCTCCCGTTCGCCGGTGCCAGCCACGGCTGGAACCAGCGACGTGACGTGCCGTGAGGACAAGCACCGGTCTCAATGCGACAGTGGAGCCTGCAGGTCGCCTGACCGTCGCTCTCACAGAGAGCGATCGGGTACGGCAAACCAGCACCAGCTCTGACACTCGAGATCAGTGCCGCTGTGCTCAGTCCAGCCGTTCTCCACAGCGAGACGGTTCGACCAGGCCTGCAGCTCGATCGTCACCGCGGGTTGACGAGTCGCCTGCAGCCCTCCAAGCCTGCTGGTCATGCCAGCGAGCGACGAGGGAGCGTCAGGTCTGCTATCTCCCGCCTACCTTCAACCTCCTCGGGTTACACCGGGAGGGAGCGAGGTATTGAGGAGTGATCGTGAGGGGTGCGCTCCTCATGATCCCACCACGACGCCCTACGTGCCAGGCACGGTTCTTGGACCGGCCAGGACGTATGCGCAAGTGGATGGGGAAGACCGAGAGGGCTGTCGCTGTTCCCCCTTCTTAGGAGGAAGGTTCTCGAATATGCTCTTGTTCGAAGGGCTTAACGGTCCCACTCTGCAAGATGCCGTGACTTCCGAGATCCAGAGGAAACTTTGCCGAGGTTACGGCGCTGATTCGTCAGCACAATGACCTCGGGGAAGGATCGCCGCTCCCACCAGCAGAGCCACGTCTCGGCTCGAGTCGGTTTGGGGCCCGAGAGGGAACCCAAATCGACGGTGGGGCGGCCGCGATCGGAGCTTGCCGACTGTGTTGAGCCAGGTAGTCTCTCGTCTCCGGACAAGAAGGACCTCGGTTTCTGGACGGTCGAACAAGCTCCTTCGCCTCCTCTACTGCGACAGAGGCGTTCCTACGTGTCTTCGGACATCGCAGTTTATATATCCCTTCAGTCCTCCTGAGGTTTCGACCTCGACGAGGACTGGAATGAGTCGGAGCGGTATCGGCTCTCTCCTGTCAGGTCTCGATCAGCCCCAACCGGACGACGTTCACAGTGGAAGGACGGCATTCCCCCTCACCTGCTGCCGGAAGGGGGGGGGTGCCTGGCCAGCCATGGGGACCCGGTCCATCAGCGGGCGTACGCTCCAGGAGCATCGAAGGACGTAGCATTGAGACAGGAGATCAAGACCATGCTGAGCAAGTCTAGAAATCGGTACGGATCAACCACCGGGCTTTACAGCCGACTCTTCCTGGTGGAAAAGTCTACGACAGGCTGGCGCCCAGTGATAGATCTCTCTCCCACGAACCGGTTGGTTCGCCAGACCCGGTTCACGATGGAGACGGCACGCTCAGTGCTCGACTCTATCAGGGAGAACGATTTCATGCTTTCAGTGGACTTGAAGGATGCGTATCTACAAATACCCATTCATCAGTCCTTCGAAAGTACCTCCGCTTCATCCTCGACGGGACGGTGTACCAGCTCAGGCCACGTTGCTTCGGTCTCTCAACCGCCCCACAGGTGTTCACGCAAGTGTTCACTCTGGTGTCTGCTTGTGGCCATTCGCACGGGATATGTCTGATGGGATATCTCGACGATTGGTTAGTCCTGGCGAGCTACGCTCGCAGATGGCTACAGGACAGGGATCGGACTGCTCGATGTTCTGTCGCGATCTGGGGATCGCTCTGAACTTCGAAGAGTCCGATCTCGAGCACAAGCAGAGGATGAAGTACCTGGGTATGGCTGATCGACACGGTAGCAGATTCAGAGGCGGCCAACCAGTTCCTGTCTCGCAGGAAACAGGTAGCTCAGTAATGGCAAGTCGTGATCGGACACCTGTCGTCACTCGGGAAGCCAGTCCCTAACGGCGGGCGTCTTCACCTGCGGTCTCTTCAGGGAGACCAAAGGAGAGTTGGTCACAGGCGACGGATCCCCCAAGCCTCCCTTGATCACTGACACAGGAGGTGAGGCAGGACCTAGCCAGGTGACTGGACGACAGGAACCCCTCAAGAGGAGTGCCTCCGCGCACTCTCCCCCCGGACATGCAGCTGCTCTCAGACGCATCGACCGAGGGATGGGGCGCACACCTGGAAGAGTTGCGGACTTCAGGAGTGTGGTACGAGAACGACAAGCACCTTCACATCAATGTAACTGGAACTAAAGGCAGCGTTCCTTGCTCTCCAAGAGTTCCAGGACCGCTTGATGAGACACTCCAGTGGTGTTGAGTACGACAACACCACGGTGGTGGCTTACGTCAACAAACAGGGGGGACCTAGTCTCTCCCGTTGTATCAGTTGACTCGGCAGGTGCACGAGTGGGCCGAGGCACACTCAATAGAGCTGTCGGCACGCTACATTCCAGGGAAGGAAGGTAGTAGCAGACACGCTCAGCCGTCGGGATCAGGTGATAAGGACCGAACGGTCTCTACACCAGGACGTGGCGGAAAGGCTCTTCGACCTGTAGGGGCGACAGTCGAGGATCTGTTCGCCATCCGGCACAACAGGAAGCTCCAGGTGTTCTTCTCGGCCGTGCCGGATCCATGGGCAGCTGCAGAGGACGCTCTTCAACACCCGTGGGACAACCTCTTCGCCTATGCCTTTCCCCCGTTCAGCCTGATTCGCAAGGTGATCAGTCGAGCACTGGTCATCCCGAATCTCAGGATGATCCTGATGGCTTCCAAATGGCCACAAAGCCATTTGGTATCCGGACCTGCTGGCTCTTCTCGTAAGAGAACCGAGAGAGATTCCCCATTGGCACAACCTTCTCGTCCAGCCACACGTCGAGAGGTACCACCGAGCAGTCCAGTTTCTACGTCTTCACGGCTGGCTGTTATCCACCTTCTCTTGCGAACGAGAAGCTTTTTCGTTGCGCAAAACGAGATGGCTGGAAAACGTCCGTCAGTTCCTCTGAGCTGTGTACCAGGGGAAGTCGGCCGTCTTCGGTGGTTGGTGTCATAGACGGGGCCATCTCCTCTCAGAGCCAATCTTCAGCAGTAGCGGATTTCCTCGTTTTTCTTCGCCGAGGAAGCTCCTCTAAGTTCCCACCCCAGTCAAGGATACAGAGCCGCCTTGTCGCTCCTCCTGAAACTGACGGGATTGGATATCTCGAACTCGTTCGAGATCTCCTTGCTTAGTAGCAGCTTCCAAAGGTCTTACCAAACCAGGGAACTCGAATGAACCTCGTCTGGCTGGACCTGGCATCGGCGAAGAGAGTACGGGAACGTCATGCAGATAATGATGTGGATGAGATGCTGCTCTGCCTCCGGGAGGACGCTACGGCGGGCTATCTGAAGAGAACTCGACACCTCGGGCCTGAGGGTCGACGCCTCTTCGTTAGCAACGGGGTCAACAAGAAAGAAGTATCAAGAACACTCTTTCGTCCTGGCTGAGTGAGATCTCAGGAGGGCGTATGAGGCTGATGGTAGTGACGACATCCGTACGTCCCGTCCGAGAACTCACGAAGTTAGAAGTATTGGCCCCGTCGTCGGCGTTTTCGTAAGAACTTCTCCGTGGCGCAGGTATGGAAGGCAGTGGTCTGGTACAACCAGACCACCGGCAACTTCCTTATACCTATTGGATATTTGCCCATAGGTCCTTGGATCGGTTCCTTAGGACCTGTGGTGGCTGCTCAATACGTCGTCTAGCGAACCCAGACCCTAGCAGGCTGAACAGCATCGAGTCTGGGTGTGACTGTATGAATAGATAGTGATGAGGGAAGTGACTGGCTTCTCTTTCTATCTTTCTTCCTCTCTACCTGTGGGTAGAGGGATACGGTCATCAACCCTGCTGGATAAGGACGAGATGCCGGTGAGCTATACGACAGAGCCCCATCCTATCCCTTGCACGAGGGATGGGAGCAGAATATCCACCACTTCCTTCTACAAGGGGGGAAGTGGATGCCTACAAGAGTCAAAACCATGACTTTAACTTTGCTCCTGTACAGGAACAAGTTCTTACATTGCTGGTACGAAGAGATGCGCATGCCCCTCTCTTAGTACTCGTCAGAGGTTCTGACCATTGATCCTGCGGTGCACACCCCGATCAATCGGACAGAGGCTTTGGATCTCCCTCGCTCTTACGACCAGGAGGCTTCCAAGGTTGGGCGAACACCAGTCTGTTCACAAAAGACTCAGATTCCACCCACCAAGAAGTGAGTCTTCCTATTGTAAAAGGACCGAGGTTTGTATGCGTGTCGGAACAAATGACAATTTGTCCAAATTGCACTTTTTCCTAACTATACAAACCTGAGGTCCTTTTACACATAGCCCCACCTCATGCCACCCCTCACTCTGCAGTTTTTGCTTGGGCCAAAAGCAAAAGTGATTTGTTTACCTCCCAGTCGCGCGCGCGCGCCTGTCGGACAAGCAGTTAACTACCGAACCCCTTGTTCGAAAGCTTACGACCTATCCAGCTGCCGCTAGTACCTTCCTATTGTAAAAGGACTCAGTTTGTATAGTTAGGAAAAAATGCAATTTTGGACAAATTGTCATATATATATATAGGTAAATTTTTAGTTTCAGCCAATTTGGAAAAATGCAATAAAAATATTTGTTGCATCAGAAATAAAGTAGTGTAGGTTTCAATGAATTTAACGTTTATTTTGACTGCAAACCAACCGATTTAGAGATTTACTATGTATACCCTAGTTCATCCCACCAATTATGGGGGGACACCCTTTGGGAACCGGGGGTTTTGGGTGGGGGTGGGGGAAGGGGGGGGAGGGTGTTGGGCAGTTGAATGATATTTGCAATAAATGAATAATTAATGTTCCAGCACCCCTCCCCCATACCCCTAACTAGGCCTACCGGGGGGAGGGGGGTAGGGCCCCCCCCAGCGGACCCCCCTTAAAGCCACAGTAATTTTATCAGGGCACCACAGACCTAACACCAACCACAACCATAACCTAACCTAGGGGCCCTGTACCCCTACCTAGGCCTAGCGTTGGCTTTTCCGCACTGCCTAGCCTCCAGCGGGGGGGCCTCCGCCCCCCTGCGACCCCCCCTTAAGGCCACAGTGATTTTCGGGGCACTACGAACCTCCAAAATAATTACAACCCACCCCACCGGTGGGGGGTTGTTTTTGTTTCTTAACTCCAATTCCTTCCCCTAACCTTACCTAGGGCCCTGTACCCCTACCTAGGTCTAGTCTAGGGGGGGCTCCGCCCCCCTGCGACCCCCCCTTAAGGCACTACCTAAACATCCATCAAACCAAATCCAAAGTGATGGTACTGCTGTATACATCGTTATACTACCACCATTATAATATACTCTATAAATTAATGAAGCTTACCTTAAACTGTTGGTTGATAAAAATGTGCTGGGTCTTTGAGGGAAAACGTGAAGAACATTGCAAGGTTCCCTGACATGCAACTTAAAGTAGGAAGTGGCCAGGTACCCGACGACCACATTGCACTGCAAAACAATCGGTAGGAAATCGAAGGTCTGTCAAAATTAATGCCAGAAGGGCCAGCCACTACCTCTGCCATAGGTACAGGAAGACAAAATGCCGTTTTTTTCTTCATTATTCGAGTATTCAGTCAAACAAGGATACCAGTGGACAATAGACAGGTAACTGTATTACTCCGCTGAAATGCTAGTGAAACTTAGTTTTGTTCATGCCACTTACCTGACAGATATATATATAGCTGTATTTTCTGACGTCCGACAGAAATTTCAAAACTCCGCGGCTCGCAGTTGTGGGGCGGCCAGGTGGTAGTACCCATTACCGCCGCTGGGAGGCCGGATATCAGGAACCATTCCCACATTTTCTATTCATATTTTTTTCTGTCGCCGGTTCGGTAAAACATCTGTTTACAGACCTCTGCTCAGGATTTTTTGGAATTGACTCGCTTTTAAGTATCTGATTTTTTTTTTGGTATTGAATTGGATTGTTTGAATTGGCATGCGCGATAGTGGACCGTTTTTTGATTTTGGATTGACTTTTCTCTATAAGATATGTCTGGATCAAGTGTTGTGAGTTTCAGAGTGTGTGTGAGGGCTGATTGTAAGGTGAGGCTACCGAAAGCATCGGTAGACCCCCACACAGTATGTATGAGTTGTAGGGTGGGGACTTAATTGTTTGATTTATAATCGGTGCAATGAATGTGAGAAATTGACCGATGATGAATGGAGAGTGTATGAGTCCTATCGCCTTAAATTGGAGCGCGATAGGATCAGGAGGTCTTCCTCAAGGAGTGGTTTCTTTTCCAAAGGTAAGACTAACATCTCTCCTGCACTAACACCTGTAGTGTTTACAACCCCTAAACCTGTGTTGCCTTCGGGCTCTGATTCTGTGTCGGGAGAAGCGAATGCTCTCTCTATGATTTTGGAGTCTCTTCGCACTCTGGAGACCAAGGTGAAAGCCTTAGAAACTGGCTCGGTGCAAGTGTGTGATTGTGCCCGTCAGTGTTGTGGAGGGGGCGTCAGATCGGCCCCATAATGCCTCTAGGCCTAGACCTCTATCAGACTCCCAAGACCCAGGGAGGAGGTATGTCGAAAGCCGCAAGAGGGTTACGGGGGCTTCCCACCGATCTGGCGTCCCTTCGGCAGACCTTGTAGCAAAGACCCAGGCTGCCAAGGACCGTGCACGAGCGCGCGTCCTGAAAGAGTGCTTCTCGTCCTCCGAAGCGTCCTCCCCGCGCCAAGGGGTGGAGCGCTCGGAGAGACTCTCGTCCGTTTGAAAAAGGACGTTTCTTGCGGAGGAACGCTTCACGTCCTCTTTCGCCGCTTTCGTCGGAAGACGCTTATGATGTCTTTCCGCCTCAGAAGAGAGGTAGGATCTCCTCCGATGAGGACGCTAGGTTGCGTGCACAGGCGCGTATACCTGAGAAACAGGTAGCTGTACCTGTGAGAAGGAAGGAGGCGTCCCCTCGCCCCTCGTCTTCTCACAGGATCAGTCCTGCTTCCTCTGCTCATTCTTCCCCGACGAAGAACATTCTTTTGTCCCTTCAGGACCAGCTATCCTCGCTTATGGCTCAGATGACTCGCCCAGCAGCAGTCGAGCCTAAGTGGAGGAAGGACCTTAGACTGCCTGTCAAGAGGGACTAAGCAGTCTCCTTCTCCTTCACCTACTGCGTCCTGTTCGCCGATCGCTTCTCCTTCGGCGATTCGCCGATCTCGTTCGTCATCTGGAAGGACGTTACGTCAGGACGCTTTTGAGGACGTTCGGCAAGACGCTCGTCAGGACGCTTGTCAAGAACGCTCGTCAGGACGCTAGGCAGGATGTTCGTCAGGACGCTTGGCAGGACGCTAGGCAGGACGTTCGTCAAAGGACGCTCGCCAGGGACGCTACACAGGACGCTCGCCAGGACGCTCTCCAGGACGCTTGGCAGGAAGCTCGCCAGGACGTTCAGGCCTCCTTTCAAGACGTTTTTGGGGATTCTGATCAAGAAGTCTTACCCCCAGACGCTATTTTACGCGCACAGGCACGTATGCCAGCGAAGAAATGTAAGGACGCTTCTCGGGCAGGTGAGACTGCTGCGGAAGGCGCTGAGGACGCTCGTCCTCCTCAGGACGCTCTACCTTCAACGAGCAGTAAGCGTCATAAAGAAGACAGCCGAAATAAGGCTGCATCTAGCAAGGATAGGGGTCCTTTGATCATGCCAAGACCCGCCTTTAGGACGCCTTCTCCTGACAGACGGTCTCCTCTTCCGTTTAGAGAAGAAGGAGAACTAAGTAGTTCGGCTGAATCGGGTGAAGAGGAACCTGCTACAGCCCCTTCTATCTCGGACTATAAAGTCCTCGTACGACTCTTGCGTTCTTCTTTTGAGGACAAATTTCAGCCCGCAGCTCCCAAGTCTCCTCCTTCGCAGTTTTCTTCATCTAAAACTGGAAAAATCCCGGAGTTTGTAGAGATGAAAACTTCTCTATCAACGAAACGTGCTTTTAAAAAGCTCCAGGATTGGATGATAAGAATGAGAGACCAAGGCAAGACGACCTTTGCCTTGCCTCCAACTAGACTTAGTGGAAAAGGGGGCATTTGGTATAGAACCAAAGATGAAGTGGGAGTTCGTATCCCTTCTTCGGCTCAGGGAGATTTCTCCAGCCTTGTGGACTTACAGAGGAGGTCGCTTTTACCCTCTGCTAAGGTAACTTGGACCGCGTCGGAGACTGACCATCATTTGAAAGGTCTGCTCAGGACGCTGGAAGTCTTCAACTTCCTTGACTGGTGTTTGGGAGTTCTGGATATGCAAGCGAGAAGCCCAGAATCCCTTAGTCTGGGGGAGCTGTCCAGCGTGTTAGCATGTAGGACAAAGCCGTCAGGGATGGTTCGGAGGAGCTCGTATCTCACTTTGGAACAGCTTTATTAAAAAAGAGAGCTTTGGCTGTGGCAACTTCACAGCTCGTTCGGTGACGCCAGCTCAGAAAGCGGATTTGTTGTTTTCGCCTCTTTCGAACCATCTCTTCCCCCAGACTTTGGTAAAGGACCTGACGAACAGCTTACAAGAGAAGGCAACTCAGGACCTTTTGGCCCAGTCAACAAGACGGTCAGCCGTACCTTCAACCTCTTCGGCTGCAGTTCGTCCGCCGAAGAAAGTAAAGCCCTTTCGTGGGGCTCTCGAGAGCAGCTCCTCGAGGGAGAGGTTTTTCACGAGGAAGAGCTTCCTTTAAGCCAAAGCCTTCCAAGTGAAAAGCATGTCCTTCAGACACCAGTCGGAGCCAGACTGAAGTATTTTGCGGGAGCGTGGAGAGAGAGAGACACGGACTCTTGGTCCCTCAAGATCGTGGAGCAGGGGTACAAGATCCCCTTTTTAGATCTTCCTCCTCTTTCTACGACTCCCAGAGACCTTTCTCCATCCTACCAAGGGGAAAAGAAGAAAGTCTTGTTCGATCTCCTTCAGCAGATGATCGACAAAAGAGCGGTGGAACAAGTCGCGGACCTGGGGTCTCCAGGTTTTTACAACAGAATCTTCCTAGTACCAAAGCAGTCGTCAGGTTGGCGTCCAGTTCTAGATGTAAGCAGGCTCAATCTTTTCGTGGAAAAGATCAAATTCACGATGGAGACGCCTCATTCTGTTCTGGGAGCGTTGAGACCGGGCGACTGGATGGTATCCTTAGACTTGCAGGACGCGTACTTTCACATCCCGATCCACCCTCTTTCAAGAAAGTATCTAAGGTTTGTCTTAGACAACAAAGTATGGCAGTTCAGAGCTATGTGCTTCGGACTGACCACGGCTCCGATGGTGTTCACAGTGGTGATGAAGAACGTAGCGAGGTGGCTACACTCTTCGGGAATAAGAGTTTCCCTATACCTCGACGACTGGCTGATCAGAGCGTCGTCGAGAGAGAAGTGTCTGAAGGACTTGCAGTTCACTTTAGCCTTAGCGAAGTCCCTGGGACTTCTGGTCAACCTCGAAAAGTCGCATCTGACCCCAACACAGTCCATCGTGTATCTGGGGATTCAGATGGATTCAGTGGCTTTTCGAGCGTTTCCGTCCCAGGAACGTCAGCGGCTAGGCTTAGAAAAGATCTCAGCCTTTCTAAGGAAAGAGACTTGCTCGGCGAGGGAATGGATGAGTCTGCTGGGGACCATTTCCTCGCTAGAAAGGTTTGTTTCCTTGGGAAGACTGCACATCAGGCCTCTCCAATTTTTCTTGGCAGACGAGTGGAAGGCCAAAGACGATCTCAATGCAATATTGAGAATATCGATTCCAATCAAGAACCACCTAAGATGGTGGTTGGACCCTCAGAAGCTTCAAGAGGGCGTGTCCCTAAGTCTTTTGAGCCCCGACCTAGTGTTGTTTTCAGACGCTTCCATCACAGGATGGGGAGCAACACTAGGGGTGGGGGAAGGAAGTGTCAGGCTCCTGGAGAGGGGAACAGTAGCCTGGCATATAAATGTCAAAGAACTGGCAGCAGTATTTCTGTCCCTGCAGTTCTTCGAAAAGAGTTTGGAGAACAAGATTGTTCAGATAAACTCGGACAATACCACAGCACTCGCTTATTTAAAAAACCAGGGAGGAACACACTCCAGAACGTTGTACTCCCTAGCGAGAGAGATTCTGCTGTGGGCAAAAAGAAAAAAGGTGACTATCCTGACGAGATTCATTGCAGGAGTGCAAAACGTCAGGGCAGACCTTCTCAGTCGTCGGGACCAAGTCCTTCCGACGGAATGGACCTTGCACGAGGACGTTTGTCGAGACCTGTGGACGCTGTGGGGACGTCCACTGGTCGACTTATTCGCAACGTCAAGGAACAAGAGACTTCCTCTTTACTGCTCCCCGGTCCTGGATCCAGAAGCAATCGCGGTAGACGCTTTGCTTTGGAATTGGACGGGCCTAGACTTATACGCCTTCCCACCATTCAAGATTCTGGGGGAAGTCATGAGGAAGTTTGCGCCTCGGAAGGGACAAGGTTAACCCTGATCGCTCCGATGTGGCCAGCGAGAGAATGGTTCACAGAGGTCATGTCTTTCCTTGTAGACTTTCCAAGGACATTGCCCTGGAGGAAAGATCTACTCAAACAGCCTCACTTCGAAAGGTTTCACCAAAACCTCTCCGCTCTGAGTCTGACTGTGTTCAGACTATCGAAAAGTTGGCCAGAGCGAGAGGTTTTTCGAAAGCAGCTGCGAGAGCAATCGCACATGCGAGACGTGCTTCCACAAGAGCTGTTTACCAATCGAAGTGGGCTTCCTTCAGGGCATGGTGTAAAAAGGAGGGAGTTTCCTCTTCCTCGACCTCTGTGAACCAGATAGCTGA
The DNA here is from genome assembly GCF_015104395.2 of Macrobrachium nipponense. Classification (NCBI taxonomy): domain Eukaryota; kingdom Metazoa; phylum Arthropoda; class Malacostraca; order Decapoda; family Palaemonidae; genus Macrobrachium; species Macrobrachium nipponense. The sequence continues at coordinate 52,911,348 of NC_087204.1, read as the reverse complement.
TTTTCTGCTATTTCTCAGAAATGTGCAGAAATTAGCGGTCCCTACCATCAAGGGATATAAAAGCATGTTGTCAGCGGTTTTTAGGCACAGAGGCCTAGACCTGTCTGACAACAAGGATATTCATGACCTTTTGAAGTCTTTCGAGACCTCGAAGGTTCCTCAAATGAGACCTCCATCATGGAATCTGGATGTAGTCCTGAAATTCCTTATGTCGAGCACTTTCGAACCGCTTCAGACAGCGTCTCTTCGAAACCTGACAAGGAAGGCTCTTTTTCCTAACTTCTCTTGCGACGGCTAAGAGAGTTAGTGAAATTCAAGCGTTTAGCAAGTTAATGGGATTCAAAGGGGACAATGCTGTCTGCTCGTTGAACCCATCTTTCTTGGCGAAGAATGAAAATCCTTCGAACCCTTGGCCGAAGACTTTCGAGATCAAGGGTATGTCAAGTCTGGTGGGCCAAGAACCAGAGAGAGTCCTGTGCCCGGTCAGGGCTCTCAAGTTCTACGTGCATAGAACTAAAGAGGTAAGAGGTCCCTCAGGTAACCTCTGGTGCTCTGTGAAGAGGCCAGAGTTACCTTTATCGAAGAATGCTGTGGCTTTCTTTCTAAGGACACCATTCGGGAGGCTCATTCATCTTTCCAGAAGACTGATTTGAGCCTCTTCCGAGTAAAAGCGCACGAAGTACGAGCCGTCGCTACCTCTCTTGCCTTCCAAAAGAACATGTCAATCAAGGACATCCTTGATTGCACCTTTTGGAGGAGTAATCTCCGTCTTCGCCTCACAGACCTAAGGGATGTGAGAACGATCTATGACGATTGTAATGCCACTGGGGCATACGTTTCTGCGGACACAGTATTGGGGTCCAGAAGTAGCTCTTTCCTTATTCCTTAGTTAGGTTTAAGTTAGGTTGTTGTGTTTTTAGGTTGTGGTGAGTCTTATGTGAAGATCGCCCATCCTTTAGTTAGTTTTAAGGGGTTTTTTGTGTATAGTTGGTCAGGTGGTGGTCAGTTGCTTCGTTGCCCTCATTTGTATGGCCTCGATGATCTTGTCACGCTGAGGTCTCGCACCCGTTGACAGATCATCCAGAGCGCACCAGCACTACAGGTCTCCACCTGGCTGGCAACTCTGTGATTAAGCAAAAGCAGCCTTACGTGACAGTAATCACATAGTCTACTTTGCAAACAGGTAAGGAACCAAGATGTATATCATCTACTTAATTTAAGTTTCCCAAAAAATCCTATTCTGTCTCTTCCCACCATCCGAAGGTGGGATTCAGCTATATATATATCTGTCAGGTAAGTGGCATGAACAAAATGTTATTGTTATTATACAATTAAGTTTGTTCATACTTACCTGGCAGATATATATAATTAGAGTGCCCACCCTCCTCCCTCAGGAGACAGAGGCCTTAATAAAAAATATGAATAGAAAATGGGAATGGTTCCTGATATCCGCCTCCCAGCGGCGGGAATGGGTACTACCACCTGGCCGCCCACTGCGTGTGCCGCGAGTTTTGAAATTTCTGTCGGACGTCAGAAAATACAACTATATATATATCTGCCAGGTAAGTATGAACAAACTTATTTTGGTCTTTAACTAATTATTTAAATGTTATCTACCACACTTCTCTGTCATCCCAAACAAACTACGTGTTTTCCTGGCTGGAGCCGATACACATCGTCATTTAAGATTGTTGTGAATGAAGTGTCCCAGCACCTATGGGTACAAGTGGTGTGCAGATCTAACACAGGAAATGGGATGTTTATGGACACAAGTGACTCCGCAAACACAGAGATGGCGTCGGTCTTCTACATGTAATGTGTTTAAGTAAAATTTTGAAAGCATCATGGAGGTAAGTTTGCACCGCACATGGCTAGACTTTCATTAACTTCTGTTTAACCAGAAATTATGACATTATTTTGTGACTTGAAAGAAAACACTTACTTTGAGAGGAAAGTATAGGTCTCGATCTGTTGTTTCCATGCTGGTTGGGTTATGACTGGCGTCTAATTCAGGATACTGGGAGTACTAAAGTTATTTTTTGGGAAAGTGTCCGCACAACGGTACAGTGTCCGCCTGTCCACACAGCAATGCATTACCCTAGTCCATTGTTTGTGATGTTCCGTGTTAACTGGGGGAGGCAGAGCCCCCTGGCAAGTCTGGGCATAGCACCCTAAGTGATGTTAGAAAGTTAAGGCCTATACTCTGGCTACAAAAGGTTGGACTCAAGGGTGATTAGCACTGCTGCCATTATTTTCTTAAACTTGTTCAAACTTTTCAGGAAAAGGGTTGACAATTTGGTAGATTTGGCCAAATTTTTGAGTGGCACTTCCATTACCTCGTGAATGGATAATTAAGGGAAAGCCACTGCAGGGGTCACAGTAATAAGATTATCTATCACCTCCCTACAGTTGTCCGCACAAAAGCAAAACACGGAGATCAAAGCATTATATTTATAATTGGACCTTGTACATTTTTTGAGTTTTGTAATGCAAAATTTAATTAGGGTTTTAAATATATATATATATATATATATATATATATATATAGATATATATATATATATAGATATATATATTTATATATATATTTATATATATATTTATATATATGTATATGTATATACGAGGTCCATTCAAAAAGTATCCGACCTTGGTTCATAAAAGGACAAGTAATTCACCAATCAGCAAATTAGTCTTGTGGGAGTTGACAGCACTCTTACTGCGCATGCGTGTAAATTTTAAAAACTCTAGTGTGTGTCAGTACCCGCCTGTGAGGGCTAGAGTGCAGACGTCCAGCACAAGCTCGTCGGATTATCGTCCTTACACAACTGCATTAAGTTCTGCTACAAGCTTGGTGATACACAAGTGCAAACTAGCCAGAAGATTCATCAAGCCTTTAGCGATGAAGCCATGGGAATAACACAGATAAAGGAGTGGTATAATCGCTTCAAGCAAGGACAAACCTCAGATAAGAGCAAGCCATGGTCAGGCAGGCCATCCACCAGCAGAAACGAAGAATTCGTTGAAAATGTTTGTCGAATAGTGGAGGACGACCGTCGTATAACCATCAAGGAAATTACTGAAGAAGTAGGAATAAGCACAGGATCAGCTCATACAATTTTAACGGAAGATTTGGCCATGCGACGAGTGTCTAAATTCGTTCCCAAGTTGCTGGTGGAACAGCAGAAACAACTCTGCCTGAAAATTGCACAAGACCTGCTTGACTGTGCTAACAGTGACTAGGACTTCATGAAGACTATCATCACTGGTAATGAGACATGTGTGTACGGATATGACCCGGAAACTAAAATTCAGTCATCACAATGGAAGCATCAGACATCACCAAGACCCAAAAAAGCACGACAGGTTCGCAGCAATGTCAAGGTAATGTTGACAGGTTTTTTTGACTCCAATGGCATTGTGCATCATGGATACGCACCAGCAGGACAAACAATTAATAAGGAGTATTATCTGGAGGTTATGCGACACCTTCAAGATGCTGTACTACGAAAACGACCTGAAATGTGGGCAGCGCAGCTTTTTGAGTCGAGAGAGGAAATTATGAGAAAAACGACAGCAGAGCTTTACAGCATCCCAATGTCAACATTCCAGAAATTTTACCAGCAGTGGCAGCACCGGTGGGAAAAGTGTGTGCACTCCCATTGGGAGTACTTTGAAGGTGATTGAATAAAAAGATTTCAAATTTGCAATTTTTTTTCTTTATGGACCAAGGTAGGATACTTTTTGAATGGACCTCGTGTGTATATATATATATATATATATATATATATAATATATATATACTATATATATATATATATATATATATATATATAGATATAGATATATATAGTTCCCCCTGTATTTGTGGGGGATGTGTACCAGACCTCCCCGTGAGTAGCTAGAACCGCGAATAGTTGGAACCCCTATAAAAGTGCTTAAAACCTCCTATATAGTTAGTTGAAACTTAAGAAAACCCCACTGAAAAATTTTATTCCTGGTATTTTTAATAGTTTTATCACAAAAAGTGCATTTTATCATGAAATTTATATAAAAAAAAGGAATTTGTGGATATTTCTCATAGAAGAATACCGCGAATATGTATGCAAATTTTCCGCAAATAATGCAGGGAAACGTTCCAGAGAGAAATCCGCGAATGTGAGTCATATACATACACATATATATAATATTATAATATATATATATATATATATATATAGATATATATAATATATATATATATATATATATATATATATGTGTGTGTGTGTGTGTGTGTATGTATATATATATATATATATATATATATATATATATATATATATATTATATATATATATATATATATATATATATATATATAAGCAATGATATTCAAAAAATCCAAGGGCTTTCGTCTTACTAAGACATTGTCAAGGAGCTAATGAAATGCAGTTGGAGAGAAAGGTCTCAGGGGCCCAAAATGAACTCTTAATCTTGAAAACTATGCATACCGTGATTTTTTGAAAAAAAAAACATTTTTTCCGCTTCGGCGCTCACTCGCGAACGCCGCCGGCATACGGGAGACAATTTTTAAGATACCGCTTCGGCGTTCAAGGGTTAACATTAATGTTGTTTTCAGCAATATTAATGTCAAGAGTTTAGTAATCAAAAATTCTCTTAAAGATCGTCCAGGCTGCATATATGAAATTCCGTGCAAAAAGTGTGATAAAGTCTATTACGGACAGACTGGTAAATCTCTTTCACAACGTCTCAAACAGCACCAATATTAAGTGAGAACTGGGCAAATTTCGAATGCATTATTCGTACATATGAGAGATTTAGATCATCCTTTTAACTGGAGTCAAGCAAGAGCCTTAATCCCATGTAATGACTAAGTTAAAAGGAATATCTTTGAATCTTGTTTCAAATCAAATAATAGAAATGTTCTAAATTTAAGTCTTGGTTTATTTAAATTTGATGCTTTCATAATGAAAAAAGTTGTAGATAAATATAAGCAACAAAGTTAATATATTCAGTTTTTACATGATTTGGACTGTAAAGATACTTTGTAATTTCGGTTATGGTCAAGTTTGTTTAGGTTTGTGACCATGTGATATCCGATAATCCTGGATTATCTCTCTTAATTTTTACCCTTTTGACAATTAACCATCTGGTATTCTTGATCTTGTTGTGTACCTGAGACCTTCATATATGTCCACTCGTGATTAACCTTAACCTCGAGGTTTATTCTGAAAATGTACCTTTTTGGATCAGGATTAAATACCTCCTTTGGCAAGGTGGGAAACGTGTCAATGCCGATAATTGTAGGAAAGTCTCAACCTTTCATAGCTAGAGTATACAGGCAGTCCCCAGGTTACGACGGGTGTTCCGTTCTTGAGACGCGTCGTAAGCCGGAACATCGTCAAAAATCCTAAGAAAACCTTACTTTTAATGCTTTGGGTGCATTGAAAACTATGTTAACTGCATTTTTATGGCATTTTCCATAAAAAAAAACTTCAAATATTGATTATTTTGCATTTTTGGTGTCATATTTCATCTGCCAGATGAGCGTTGTAGGAGTCGTAACCCTGGAACATGCCTCGTAACCCTGGAAATAATGTCTGATGAATATAATTGAAAAGCGTCTTAACCTCGGAACATCGTAAGCCGAGACTGTTGTAACCCGGGGACTGCCTATAGTTAGGTCCTGGCATGGCATTCTAGGAAAGGTTCTGCCATGTTTAGTACCATCCCCCTATGGGAAGAACATAAGAAAAAGGCGGTAAATATCTATCAGTAGGTAGATTTCTCAAATTATCTTACTAGTTCTGCCTTAGCTATATACATATACCCTTTTCTATATTGTTTAGCTGAAACATTTATTTACTCTTAAACAATATCTTCTTGTGGCAGTCGACTTTACTGTTACAAGTGCCTATCATGAGAGCATTGTTAAAATTTTTTTAAGTCATTTAAAATGTTAATTGGTTTGTTTACAGCCAAGGCTATTTGTAGCCTGACCAAGATTTCAAAATTCTGAGTACATTTTTGTTGTTGACTTGCTAAATTAACAGCTAAAGCAACAGAAAAAGCAGAGGGCAGATGGTGTTCTGTGAAAATATATAAGGATATTCAGACAATTCTTAACCCTAATTCATTCTTAAAACTTATTTACTACTTATGAAATGTAATTGTTCCTACAAGATATTCAAACCCTCAGTCCTTAACATTAATAATTACTTTCAGCATAGGGTGGAATATGGCCGCTAAATTCTTGAACAAGGTATTAGGCAGTAACTACCATCCGGTAGGCGGGTAGGCCCGCCTGCCCAGATGTAAACACTCCGCCTTGCTTTCAGCCATCTTCCAATGAAGATGATGTTTTGGAGCTCTTGTTGACTAGTGTGTGGTTTTGATGTTTGAGGGATCTCCTCTCATTTTGGAGGGCTGTGCCCATGGATGCAAGAGGAGTATCCTTTTTTTTTATATTTTTTTCTTTTACAGGCTACCAGTGGTAATAGTTGATTACAGCAGTAGATGGTTGGATTCTCTTCGTGTTGACTATCCTAACCTTAGAATTGTACCTGTAACTTGTAACATGCTGTGATATTGGTCCATGAGTGTGTGTACTGTTCCCCTGCTGAAAATCATATTCATTTGCCATTGCTATCCTGGAGTTTCGTCATTGGACAATGCCTTTGTGCCTGCCCTGTGATTATTAACTCTATTTCTGGTAGTAAATGTGCCTCATCTTATAGAAGTCTTGCAGAATTTAGAGAAGTCGAAGAGGAAGAGAGCTCTTAACCGTCATAATCATCATATTTTTCTTCAACCTCCACCCCTTCAATTTCTAAGACTCCCTCCCCAAGGAGGAGAAATTAGTCTTCCCCCTAAGAAGTCTCGTTACAGGACTTCTAAGGTTCTGCCTCCTCAAACTAAGGAGGCAGTTGGGTCTTCCATTGGCTTGTCTGTTCCTTTGGGAACAGGAACCGTCACACTGCCCCCAGGGTCTAGCGGTCGGGAGCTGTAGAAGCACGAACTTCGGTTTGCACTTATGCTGCTAGTCTTAGAGGTTCTGCCCCTAAGACTAATTCTGTGTTTGGCGCTCAATCGCGAGATTTCTTGAATGCATGTAAGTATACAGATTTGTGTGGATCTAGAGTCAATGACGCTGATTCCCTCACCATCACAAATCTGGTATGGAGTGGAAGAAAGGAGCGAGTCGCACAGGGGACTCCACACCTTGCCGGTGAATGCTCGGTACCCAGGGTTGATGTTATGGTCCTGCAGAACCGTGCATGCAGTGAAACCAGTAGGGGGTCCCCTGTTCAATCCTCTTTTGGGGTTTTGGCTTCGATGGTGACTGGGACGCGTTGGAGGATGGTACCGGCCCTCACCAGTTAGGTACACACTCACCTCCACATGTGATCGACCAGTCTCGGTGGCAGCGAACGTTTCTCCCACCATGCAAGAGTTTTGTAACCCGCCCCGGGAAAGCATTTCTCCAGGGCGAGAACGCTCCCCAAGACTCACGTCGCGGCCATCACAGCAGGTTGATGGCTGCCCATGGCTCACTTATCCTGATAGCTCTGTTAGCAAGGCTAGCGAGAGCGTCCAATCTCCTTCACCTATTCACTCACCTTCCTATGGTTATGTTGGGAGGGGCGAGGTGAATAGGAGGGATCTTGCAGAGTGCTCTCTGTAGGATTCAGCGTCGCGGGACTACATTCTTGGAAGGATCTTAGGGTCCCACCATATGTACGTCCACGTCGTTGAGGAAGGATCTTCTGTCAATGGCGGAGAGTCCTCTCACCGTCTCAACATCTGGCGTTTAGATTCTTATGATTCGAACACCTAGTGACTATGTTCTCCCTGGCTCTTTCTGTGCTTTTATGGGTTCTAGTGGTTTTGGAGCTTCGAGTGCATATTCTGTTGAATTTTACTCGCATTTCCAGTCTTGAATGCTCGCATATAGGACTGGTTTTTATCCCTGTTCCTTCTTGATTTCTACAAGAGTCAAGGAGGCTCCCCTTCCCCCATGATCATTTGACGAAATTCGTGGGTCTCGCCAAGTGCATCAATTTTTTGGAATTTCCGGCTTTTTGCAAGTGCTTTGGTCTTCCAGGATCTGCAAACACTCGGGCAAGACTAGAATATCTGAAAATTGTTATTACAATACCCAGGATTCTTGCTGAATGCTTGAATTCCTTGGGATTTTTGGCATTCTCAGAATGTTATGGTCTTCTGTAATTTCCAAACGCTTGGGCAAGACAGACATCCCTAGTAACTGTTATTACAAAAATCAGGAGTCTCGCTAAGCCATTAAATTCCTTGGAATTTCTGGCGTTGTCAGGGTGATTTGGTTTTTTGTGATTTCCAAACACTTGGGCAACGGGTATTCCCGATAATTATTACAATAATCGGGTCCCACAGAGTGCCTGGATCCCTTGGTTTTACTGGCGCTCGCTGAGTGCTCGGCTTCCTCGTTGCCAAGCACCAGGGTGAGACAAGGCTTGCCTGACTATTATCTTGCTAGAGTCGGGTTTTTCTCGCTGAACGGGGGAATTCTTACAAATTCTAGTACTTGTTATCATAAGTGCTTGGATAGCGAGAAGCCTTTACCAGTACGTATAGATGAGTTCGCTCTTCAGTCTGGTTTGGAGTTATGCAGATCTTGGTACTGCATGCAACACCTTTTAGGTTAATGGTCAAGTACCATCCTTGTCTTGGAACTTAGGGTCCAAACACGTAGGACAGCAGACACAGAACCCCACTTTATTCTTCTTCTTGGAGCTTTGGCCTTGAAGAGAATGATGATTACCTTTAATAATTATGCAGTGGTGATCTGCTCAGTTCACTTGACTCGGCTCTGCAGAACAAACTCTCTGCTCTTGATCAGTGCGGTCCCTTGCCATGACATAGCATCCTCCCTTTCTGTGTTGCAGCAAGTTTTCACAGGGGTCATTGTCTTCGTCTTTAGATGCCTTTTCACCTCCCTTTTCAAAAGCTTCCACAGCCTAAGAACAGGGAGATAGTTTCTCTGCCCCCTAAGAAGTCTCCCCCACAATACTTCTAAGGGCCTGCATCCTTTCGCTGGGTAGGAAGTAGTTGGCTGTCTCTTCAGCTCACCTGTTCCTTCCAGAGTGGGAACCTGGATGCTATCCCGAAGATATAGTGTCTCGGGATCCCCAGGAGTCTGAACCTAGGTTCGTTCTTCTGTCTCTGGTTTCAAGGCCGCTGCTTATGGAACTGGGACTGTCAGGTACTCATGTACGTACTAGTGTTTCTGCGTGTACAACCTCTAAAGGGGGTCATACACCCACAGTCAGTGATTGTTATTCTTCTCTCTGTCAACAGTGGTGTAGGGTGAGATAAGAGACTGGGGCCCGTCTGTGAAAGCCAGGAGTGGCTGTTCTTCAGGTGCCAAGATCGATGTCACTGTCCCTTGGGACAAGGAATCTGAAGGAGATAGGAGGAGGTTCTCCGAGTAGTCCTCTTTGTGAGGTTTAATCACGGAGAAGATAGATGTATAGCAAGTTATGGCAAGTTCTCGTCGGATTTCACTGCATTTAACTTCGCTCAACTTTCGCTCGTATTCGCACGAGCAAAACAGAAAACAGTTGTAGGGAAGTTCAGAGAAGAGCAGGCAAGAACCGTCAATCCTCCTCTCTCTCTCTCTCTCTCTCTCTCTCTCTCTCTCTCTCTCTCTCTCTCTCTCTCTCTCTCTCTCTCTCTCCTCTTCTCTCTCTCTCTCTCTCTCTCTCCTCTACTTCCTGGGTTACACTGGGATGAACTAAGGAATAAGAGGAACTGTATTGAGTCTACTCTTAAGAGGTTGAATCTAGTAAACTATGTTTTTCGTTCACTCTTAGGATCTTATCGATCATACTTCAATCTGTTCAGGATGGATAGCACCGAAAGGTTTGAACACCTCTCCAGTGCTACTGTTTTGGGAACAACCAGCTCAGCTTGAACTAGTTGTCTTCAGTGTCCTGTTATCACTGTAAAAGTCTTACTTTGGGACAGCTTCACCTTTGCTCTCTTCATTAGAGAATGAAGTTGGTCTACTTCAAGTCCTTAGTTTTGTCTCTTGAATGAAGAAGAATTAGGCTAGAGAGCACCTCAGTGGCGTGATCAGTACAGTCTTGGCCTGCCACCTCGATGGTCGCGAGTTCGATTCTTGGGCATTCCATTGAGGTGTGAGAGATGTGTATTTCTGGTGATAGCAGTTCACCCTTGACATGATTCGGAAGTCACGTAAAGCCGTTGGTCCCGTTGCTGAATAACCACTGGTTCCGTGCAATGTAAAAATACCGTACAAACAAACAAATTAGGCTAGCTAGAGTGCGATTTAGAGGAACCTATGCATACACTAGTATGTTATCCATGTGACATGATTCTGTTATCAGTTGCACTGTCTAAGTAATAGGTTCATATATCTTAAGTTAATTCTGGCATGTGACCAAGACAAATAGTACCTTCTCTTAATTAACCTTAGACTCAGGACAGCTTTTCAGGCCTCCCAAGAGTTTTTGGTCTTGAATTTGAGATGACTAGTGGTATTGTTTCTTAACAACACCAGAACATTATCACTGAACAAGAGAAAAAATTTTCCCTTCCATTTCGGTTGAATTGCAGATGCTCATGTGTATCTTTTTTGTGCTCGATGGATCTAAGTCTAATGCATTTCAACATGGAATGCACTACCAGGCAACTCATTATAAGGACTCAAGCAAGTGGCTTTAAGATTCTGTTCATCTTAGTATTGTTTCTCCTTTAACAAGGATTAATTACCAATTTGAATTTCTCTGCCTGGCCATCACAGACTTAGGTCTCTGGTTGGCTCAGAATTTTTGCCTAAGACCCATGTCTTGTGCTCCACATTTGCCTTTGCAAGAATTTTCAGACAGATATATCTCATTAGACTTGTGACAGATATATCTCATTAGACTTGTTATCATCTTTCTTTTACCCCATGGTATAACAGAAGTCTGTAGTCTTCTGTTCCATCATACCTGCCCCATAGGCCGCTGCGATAGCGAAGAATTATTTTTATCAGACAATTTCAGTTTTGGCTTTTATTATACATTTTCTAATTTGTAAGGTGTTCAATTATTCTTTGTTCACCCAAATTGAAAATGAATAATGGCTGACTTCGCCTGTTCCCCGCCCTACTAACTCTGCTTCCAGGGTAGATAGAAACTTCCTCCCTGATCCAACCCACAAGAAGCAGTTCTTCAGGCAGTACAATCCCTGTGGTTTCATCACTGAAAGACTCTGCCTTCATTCTGAATTGTGAGAGTTCACATCTCTCTGATTCAACTGGGAAGATGTAGGTCCACATGTGCCTTAGTCATTCACTAAATAGTATTGTTTCTCTTTAGTTGAGATTCAACTACTATACTGATGAGAAACATTTCTGTCTTGTCATCACAGTAACTTTGGTCTCTAGAAGGCATTTGATTCATCTAATATGCACATACCTCGCGAGATTCATCATCTTGTCTTTCAACATCGTTGGCGAAGAAGACAGACGATTTGCATGATTTGTTCTCAACATAACCCTTCAAAAGGCAGGTGTCATGTCGTGATTCCGCCTCAGATGCACAATCATTTGGCATTTGTTGATGAGTCCAAATCCCTCATGATCTGCACATTGCTTACTTTGTCCTATTGGCGTGTTGCTGTACCTACGAAGGATCGGCACCTTTCATTGAGTGTTGATACCTTTATCCACATCTGACTTCCAATGTAGAAGTTTCTAATGACACGTTTTCCTCCGAGTCCTATGAGATCATGAGGAACTCCTCTGCAGTTGTATACATCCACGCAGTGCCAGTGGCTTGGTACTTTTCATCACTGAAGAATATGTTGGACTGGAAGATAGATGCAGTCTCATTACAACCAGATTTGTTCATGAAACTTACATGTCAGATATATATATAGCTGTATTCTCCGAAGTCCAACAGAATTTCAAAATTCCCGGCACACGCAGTGGGCGGCCAGGTGGTTAGTACCCATTCCTGCCGATGGGAGGCAGATATCAAGAACCATTCCCATTTTCTATTCAGATTTTTCTCTGTCGCCGGTCGGCAAACAACTGTTTACAGACCTCCGCCTAGGATTTTGAAAACTTCTTTTTGCCTTGAGTATCCTGATTGACTTTTGGTTTTTTTGGACTGGATTGTTGGCTTGGCATATGCGATAGTGGTTTGATTTGGATTTTGGCTTTGACTTTTCTTTAAATACGATGTCTGGATCTAGTTCTACTAGTTTCAGAGTGTGTGGTGTGCAAGAATGTAAGGTAAGGCTACCGAAAGCTTCGGTAGACCCTCACTCTGTGTACACGAAATGTAGAGGTCATGTATGTTTGTTGAACGATAGATGCATCGAGTGTGAGGAATTGACGGATCTTGATTGGAAGGCTTATGATTCGTATGTAAGAAAACTTGAGCGCGATAGAATCAGGAGGTCTTCCTCCAGGAGTGCTTCTGTGAATAGAAGTCAGGGTAATATTGTATCTCCATCGAATCCCCCTGTAGATTTAATTCAACCTAACCCTGTAGTGTTGCCTTCGGGCAATCAGGAAGTGTCTACAGAAGGAAATGTGCTCTCTGCGATCATGGAGTCGATTCGTGCCCTGGAGTCAAAAGTGCTTGCGCTACAATCGAATGCGAAGTGCAATGAAAGTGTTTGTGCATCTAGTGTTGTGGAGGGGGCGTCAGGACGGTCCCATAATGCCTCCAGGTCTAGACCTCTGTCGGACTCCCAGGACTTAGGGAGTGGGCAAGTCGAAAGCCGAAGGAGGGTTACGGGAACTAAAAACCGGTCTGACGTCCCTTCGGCAGAATCTGTGTTAATGCATCCCAGACTGCCAAGGATCGTGCACGGGTAGAGTCCTTAAAGAGTGTTTCTCGTCCTCCGAGGCGTCCTCCCCTCACCGGGGCTGGAGCTCTCGGAGAGCCTCTCGCGGAGAGAGCGGCAAGGGCGCAAGACGTCGCACAGGCGGCCGTCATCCTTGTTGCCCTCTTAAGAGGGGTTTTAGAGAAGAGGACGCTTCACGTCCTTCTTATCAACCTTTTCATTCATCACCTGAATATTTTGAAGCCTTCCCACCACAGAAAAGGACCAAGACTTCATCGGAGGAGGACGCTTTTGAGCGTCCAAGTCGCTCTAGATTTGTTCCTGAGACGAAGGAGAGGGCGTCCCCTCGCCCGTCTTCCTCTCACAGGATTAGTCCTTCTCCTGATCAAGAATTTTCTCCGTCAAGGGAGATTTTAATGGGTATGCAGAAACAGTTGGCTACCTATTTTGCGAGGAGAGAGACAGAACCCGGTCGGCGGAGGAAGGACCGGTGGCTGCCTGTTAAAGAGAACCAGACAGTCCCCGGCTCCTTCTCCTCGTTCTTCGGCCTCTTTGTCACCTTCTAGCAGCCGACTCATTCGAGAACGTGAAAGCGTTCCTTTTGAGAGAGCGTCTAGGAGAGACGAGTATGGCAAAGACGTGAGTTGTCGCACAGGCGGCCGGCGTCTTTGTCAAGAACTCGGGAACGTCCAGGAATCTCCGACGGACGATCATTGTTCAAAGTATTTCTCTCGTGCACGTCAAGAGAGCGAAGCTCGCCAAGATCAAGAGCCTCGTAAGGATGTTTCTGAATGCGCACGACACGCTCGACGGCCTGCATTTGTCGTTATGGAAGACGATGTTAGAGAAGCTAGACATCCTTCTTTGCGTGCCGTTAATCAGGACGCTTTTGAGGAAGCGTCAAATGACATTCGACGTCCTGTTCATCGAAGCGCTCGCCAGGACGTTCGGGAAGACGCTTCGCAGGACGCACAGCGTCATACGCATCGGGACGCTCGGGAGGACGCCTTGGAAGAATTTTTAAGTCCGAAGATCTCAAAGTGTCGAATATAACTAGGAAACAGAAACGGATTGGTACTTCTAACCCTTCTTCAGGCAGAGGCACCCTCCTGCGAACGGGGCCTCAAGGATTAATAACATCACGATCATTGAAGGACACTGCTGCTAAAGGAAGAGAATCGTCTAGTGATTCGTGTCCTACGGACGATGAAGAACCAACAACATCATCCGCCTTGGATTATAAGACGTTAACGCATCTTCTGAAAAACTTGTGCCTGGATAAGTTTCAAGCACCGGTTCCTTGCTCTCCGCCTTCACAGTTGGCCTCATCGAAAGCCAGGAAAGCTCCTGGCTTCGTTAAGATGGCCACCTCACTCTCTGCGAAGAGAGCATTTAAGAGAATCCAAGATTGGATGGACTCAAGGAAGGCGAAAGGCAACACTTCCTTTGCTCTTCCTCCATCGAGATTAAGCGGGAGAGCTGGAATGTGGTACGAAACGGGAGAAGAAGCGGGATTGAAAGCACCGTCTTCCTCTCAAGGCAATTTCGCTAACTTGGTTGACGCTCCGAGGAGGTCGTACCTATCATCAGCAAAGGTTTCCTGGACTATGTCGGAAAAGGATCACCATCTGAAAGGTATCTTCAAGACTTTAGAAGTGTTTAACTTCTTGGATTGGTGCTTGGGGGCCCTGGACTTACAATCCAGAAGTCAAGACTCGATTTCTTTGGAAGAATTATCAAGCATGTTGGCCTGTATGGATAGAGCAGTAAGGGATGGTTCTGATGAACTGGCATCCCATTTCGCTACTGGGCTACTAAAGAAGAGAGCTCTGTACTGCAGCTTTGCGGCGAAATTGGTGTCTCCTGCGCAGAAGGCAGAATTGTTGTTCGTCTCTTTTTCTACACATCTTTTCCCGCAGTCCATGATAAAGGATCTGTCGGTTAACCTGCAGGAAAAGGCAACGCAGGACCTCTTGACACAGTCTTCCAGACGTCCTACAGCCCAGGCTTCTACGTCAGCCGCTCAGACCCCCAAGAAGTTTAAGCCCTTTCGTGGAGCACCTTCCTCGAGAGCTTTTCCGCGATGAAGGGGGCTCTCTAGAGGCAAGGCTTCCTCAAAGAACAAGGGAAAAAATTGACATTTCTGCCCTTCAGGCACCTGTTGGAGTGAGACTCACATCTTTTGCTCATGCGTGGAGAATGATAGGGTCGGACACCTGGTCCCTCGATATAATAGAGAGAGGATACAAGATCCCTTTCCTCTCTGCTCCTCCATTGAGCACGAAGCCTATAGACCTGTCGCCCTCATACCAGCCGGAGAGGCAACAGATTTTGTTCGACCTTTTAGATCAAATGTTAGAGAAGAGAGCCATAGAAGAAGTCCTAACGTTAGATTCCCCAGGCTTCTACAACCGGTTATTCTTGGTTCCGAAGCAGTCTGGGGGATGGAGGCCTGTCCTAGACGTCAGCAGGCTGAACCTTTTGGTGAGAAAAGAAAAGTTCAGGATGGAAACATCCCAGTCTGTACCAGGGGCTTTTGAGACCAGGAGACTGGATGGTGTCATTGGATCTCCAAAACGCGTATTTCCATGTCCCAATTCATCCTCAATCAAGAAAATTCCTGAGATTCGTCTTAAAAGGACAGGTCTTCCAGTTCAGGGCTCTATGCTTTGGTCTAAGTACGGCGCCGATGATATTCACTCTCCTCATGCGGAACGTAGCAAAATGGCTTCACCTGTCAAAAATAAGTGTCTCGCTTTACCTGGACGACTGGATAATCAGATCGTCTTCGGAGTCAAGGTGCCTGGAGGACCTTCAAACAACGTTACAGCTGACGAAGGCCCTGGGCCTAATAGTCAATTACGAGAAGTCCCATCTGATCCCCACACAGTCCATCGTGTATCTGGGGATTCAGATGGATTCAGTGGCTTTTCAAGCTTTTCCATCAAAGGAACGTCAGCAGAAATGCTTAGAAAAAGTGTCAGCCTTCTTAGGGAAGGAAACATGCTCGGCGAAGGAATGGATGAGTCTGCTGGGAACCATTTCCTCGCTGGAGAAGTTTGTTTCCCTGGGGAGGTTGCACCTCAGGCCGCTCCAGTTTTTTCTAGCAGAAAACTGGAAGGACAAGCAAGATCTAGACACGACATTGATAATTTCCCAATCGGTCAAGGATCATCTGAAGTGGTGGCAAGATCCAGTCAAACTATCAGAAGGACTGTCCCTCAGCCTTTTGAGCCCCGACCTAGTGTTGTTTTCAGACGCTTCCATGGCGGGCTGGGGAGCAACACTAGGCAAGGAGGAAGTGTCAGGCCTCTGGAGAGGGGAACAGAGGTCCTGGCACATAAACCTGAAAGAGTTGGAAGCCATTCGGTTGGCTCTCCAATTCTTCGAGGAACGAGTGGTGGGCAGAGTTGTCCAGATCAACTCGGACAACACCACAGCTCTCGCTTATATCAAAAAACAGGGGGGGACACACTCTCGGTCCCTGTTCGAGATAGCAAGAGACATCCTCCTATGGGCGAAAGCTCGGAACATAGTAATCCTAACGAGGTTCGTGTCGGGAGTGCAAAATGTCCGGGCGGATCTTCTAAGCCGCCAACATCAACTGCTTGCCACGGAGTGGACTCTCCATCTAGAGGTCTGCCAAGAACTATGGAAACTTTGGGGACACCCGCTAGTGGACCTCTTCGCAACCTCAAAAACGAAGAGGCTTCCTATTTATTGCTCACCGGTTCTCGACCCGGAAGCGATAGCAATAGACGCCATCCTATGAGACTGGACGGGAATGGACGTCTACGCCTTTCCCCTGTTCAAACTGTTAGGAGAGGTAATCAGGAAGTTTGCGGCGTCTCCGGGAGCGAGAATGACACTAATCGCCCCGTTTTGGCCTTCAAGCGACTGGTTCACGGAGGTCATGTCTCTTCTAGTAGACTTCCCAAGAACCCTTCCAGAGAGAGCCGATCTTCTCAGACAGCCCCACTTCGAGAGGTACCACGGAAACCTCTCCGCTCTGAGTCTGACTGCGTTCAGACTATCAAAAAGTTGGCCAGAGCGAGAGGTTTTTCAAGACCAGTGGCAGAAGCTATTGTCAACGTTAGAAGAGCCTCCTCTCGGGCAGTTTATCAGTCTAAGTGGGCTGTCTTCGGGAAGTGGTGTAGGAAGAAAGGTATTTCCTCCTCCGCGACCTCTGTGAACCAGATTGCTGATTTTCTCCTACATCTGAGAAATGTGGACAGACTTGCGGTGCCCACAATCAAAGTATATAAAAGTATGTTGGCAGCTGTCTTCCGTCACAGAGGGTTAGACCTGACAAATGATAAAGACCTTCACGATCTTTTGAGGTCCTTTGAAACATCGAAAGTACCGCAACCGAAGGTCCCATCATGGAACCTTGACGTAGTTCTGAAGTTCATGATGTCGAGTCCATTTGAACCTCTGCATGCTGCCTCGTTGAAAGACGGTACAAGAAAGGCGATTTTCCTAATTGCTCTTGCCACAGCGAAAAGGGTTAGTGAAATTCAAGCAATGAGTAAACATGTGGGCTTCAGGGGACACAATGCAGTGTGCTCCCTGAGCCCTGCCTTCTTAGCGAAGAACGAGAACCCTTCGAACCCCTGGCAGAAGACCTTTGAAATCAAGGGGTTAACAGAGTTCATCGGACGTGAGCCAGAGAGAGTCCTGTGCCCTGTCAGGGCTCTCAAGTTTTATTTGCAGAAAACTAAAGACTGTCGGGGTCCTTCAGAAAATCTGTGGTGTTCTGTTAAGAGACCCGACTTTCCTATGTCTAAAAATGCACTGGCATTCTTTTTACAAAGCACCATTAGGGAGGCCCATGCGTCCTGCCCAGATGGTGATCTGAAACTTTTGAAAGTAAAAGCCCATGAGGTGAGAGCTGTCGCAACCTCAATGGCATTTCAAAAGAATATGGCACTCAGCGATATCCTAAGTACTACTTTTTGGCGAAGCAACTCTGTGTTCGCTTCACATTACCTGCGGGATGTGAAGACGGCATATGAGAACTGCAAGTCGCTAGGACCATACATATCCGCAGAAATGTTATTGGGGGCAGGAAGCAGCACGAATCCTATCCTATAGAAAAGGGATATGTGTGCTTTTGATTTTATGGTGTTGGTTTATGGTTGAAGGGTTGGTCGCTTGAGGCGCTTTCCCTTTCTTTAGCCTAGAAGTTATGGGACTAACTTCGATAGGTTAGGTCAGTTGGTGGTTTTTAGCTTTGTTGCCCTCACAGTATGGTCAATATGGTCTAGTCACATTGTGGTCACGCTCCCGTTGACAGATCATCTAGAACTCACCAGTTATATAGGTCACTACCTTGCTGGAGACTCTAGTAAAGTAGAAGCAGACTTGGGTGACAGTAATCACGAAGTTAGCTATGTTAACAGGTAAGGAACTAAGATGTCAATCATCTGCATGTAATTTGTTTCCTAAAATCCTTCTATTCTGTCCCTTCCCACCTCCAATGGTGGGATTCAGCTATATATATATCTGACAGGTAAGTTTCATGAACAAAATGTTATTGTCATGATACAATAAAGTTTGTTCATACTTACCTGGCGGATATATATGATTAAGTACCCACCCACCTCCCCTCAGGGACAGTGGTATGAAAAATCTGAATAGAAAATGGGAATGGTTCCTGATATCCGCCTCCCAGCGGCGGGAATGGGTACTAACCACCTGGCCGCCCACTGCATGTGCCGGGAGTGTTGAAATTCTGTCAGACTTCGGAGAATACAGCTATATATATGTCTGCCAGGTAAGTATGAACAAACTTTATTGTATCATGACAATAACATTTTATATCTTTCTTCCTTCGGGTCTGACCACTGATCCTTGGAACCTCTTTTACTTGGACTTGGACCGGTGGTGGATGCTCACAGGTTGTTTGCTCACCTGGCTCCTTCAGGAGGACAAGTTGCATCCCACCTATGGTGTGCAGTTTTAGGGGTAAGAAGGATGCAAGAATGACTGGCCTCTCCACTTTCCCGTCCTCATCCTTCCACTTCTTTTACCTAGTTGAGTGTTTGATATGGTAAGCTTGCACATCGAGTTTCCTTTCTAGTTTTCTTATCACAATCACAGAAGCAATCCTGCTCCTTCCTCTGGCAAGGGGAGGAAAGAGACTGGCAATAATGCAATCCTTCCCAGAACTTTGCATTAATGCCTCCGACTAAATATTCTTCCCACCCCTTTTTCGTATGAGTTACGATTTCTCGCTCATTTCGAAAAGATGCCCAGAAGTCTGACTCTTGATCATGCAGCTCCCATACTCCGATCAAGTTACCGAAGGCAGTGCATTAAAGTAAATTGTATTTTTCCTAACTATACAAACCTGATGCCACCCCTTAATCTGGAACCTGGGCCAAAAGGCACAGTGGAGTGTTCACATCCGGGCAGGCAGGCCTACCCGCCTACCAGACTGTAGGTACTGACTAACCCCCTTGGTCAAGAATTTAATGGCTGTATTCCAGCGTACGCTGAAAGTAATTCCTAATGTAAAGGACCTTAGGTTTTTATAGTTAGGAAAAATTCAATTTTAAAAATATTTTGAATTTTTAGGATCTATTGTAATTTTTTATGCCTGCCCCTTATTAGTATTAGTTTTTACTAGTATTTGTTGGAATTTGGAAAGGGGGAACATAGAATTTGGACAGGGTAATAGAGTGGAAAATATCTGAGCAGACATGAACAAAATATGTGTGTGGAGGAAGCAGAGGAACTGGTGGGAAGAACAAGCGGATTTCAAGTGTTAAGAGGAGAAAAGTGGTGGTGGAATGGAGAGTTGCAAGAATCAATTAAAAGGAAATCAAAAGCATTTAAGGACTGGAAAGTAAGGCATGCACAGGGTTGAGAAGAAAGGTACAGAGAAGAGGAAAGAGAGGCGAGGAGATATGGCTATGGGAAGGGCAGCAGAGCAGTTGAATGAAAGACTAGGAACAAGAGAAGGAGAAAAGGATATCTATAAGATTTCAAACTTGAGGAAAAGGCAAAGACAGGATGTGGGTAAATTGAGTGTCATCAAAGATAGTGTTGGAAATATATTGAATAGGGAGGAAGACATTAAGAAGAGATGGCAAGATTTTGAACAACTGTTAAATACTGAAACACAGAGGGTGGAGCGACCAGTGATGGAGATACAGGATACAGAAGTGAAGAGAGCATTAAGGAAAATGAAGAATGATGAATCACCAGGTCCATCAGAGTTCCAAATTGAAATGCTCAAATTACTGGGTGCAAAGGGGGAGAAATGGGTGTTAGATTTATTAAAAGCTATATGTGAAGAAGAAAGGCCAAGGGACTCAAAGGAGAGTCTAATGATATATTTATACAAGCAGAAGGGAGATGTCATGGATTGTGGTAGCTACAGGGGAATTAAACCAAGAGCATGGTTTGGAAGGTTTAGAGAGAGTACTGGATGAGAGATTAAGAGAGATTGTAAAGATCGAGAAACAGCAGTATGGATTCATGAGAGGGAGAGGGATGGTGGATGCTGTCTTCATAGTAAGACAGCCACAGGAAAAGAGGCTAGAGGGAAACCAGGAGCTCTGTTGTGCATTCATAGACCTAGAAAAAGCATATGATACAATCCCAAGAGAAGTGATGTTTTGGTGTTTTAAGGAAAAGGATTGTCCCAGAAAAGTTGGTTAGGTTGGTTGAGATACATATATATAAAAGAATGCGTACAAAAGTGATAACAGCAGTTAGGGAAAGAGAACTTTGAAGTTAGTGTTGGATTACACCAGGGGTCAGCATTAAGCCCATTTTTGTTTGTGCCGGTCATGGATGTGTTGAGTGAATTGTTGTATGGCGATGATCTGGTGATTACTGCTGAAAATGAGGAGGACCTACGGAGAAGGGTTGGAGAGTGGCAGAAATCTTTAGAGAGGAGTGGCTTAAGGGTGAATGTAAATTAAACAGGTTTTGCTGAGCAGTAGGGAAGATAGAGACAATAGTAATACAAGAAAGAAGAGGCTCGATTATAAAACAGGCAGAAAAGTTTAAATACTTAGGATCTACTTTAAGTCAAGAGGGAGAATGTGAGGCTTAAGTTGGCAGTACGATAAAAGCTGCATGGGGGAAGTGGAGAGAGGTAGCTGGAGTGGAATGTGATAAGAAAATGCCAATCAAACTAAAAGTCAAGATATATAACACAGTGATAAGACCAGTGTTAATGTATGGAGCAGAAACATGTGCTCTAAGAAGAAAAGAGGAAGTAAAGCTTGAGAGAACAGAGATGAGAATGCTGAGGTGGATTATAGGAATATCGCTCCTTGAGAGATTGGAAAATAATGAAATAAGAAGGGCAGGTAGGCTTATAAAGATTACAGAGGTGATAAAAGAGTCACAATTGGGGTGGTATGGGCATGTGTTGAGGATGGGTGATGAGGAGGGAGTGAACAGGGCTTGGGAGGAACCTGTTAGAGGAAGATCAAGAGGGAGGCAGAGAATTAGATGGCAAGATAAAGTAAAGGAAAATATGGAGAGAGGTTTGGTGGAGGAAGATGCTTTGATAAAAGGCAGTGGAGAAGGCGCATCAGGCAACCGACCCCTTAATGTAGGGATAACGGTCGGAAAGAAGAAGAGTGTGTTGAAATTTATATGTATCTGTTACAGTACTGAATCACATTTCATGAGAAATTGTGGTGATATTATGTTTCAGCCAAAGTAAGGACTTCCCAGTGGATGATACAATTCATTCCAGCTGTGACTTAAAAGTATCCTAGGTAATTTTGTAATGCGGTACTATATGAATAAAACTATTTACGCCATTTTTTAGGATATTGCCAACAGCTGATAGATGAGATTTATTCTTATATTATTTATATATTTATTTCAGAACATTAAAGACAACTAGGTGTGTATAGGTAGCCATATCCTAACCATGCAGCTGGGTGTTGGCTACAACTTTGACAGTGGGATAGCCATAGCACTATTGTTATGATTTTATCATGATAAGACTAGCCTAAACCTCTTCCCAGTCAGCAGGAATGGTCTCAACCATTAATGAAATAGCGAGCTGCTCTTCTTGAATTACCCTGATCAATCTTTTGTTGAGGAAATAGAGAAGGGGAATGTCAGTTTTACATACTTGACTTACTAAGTAATTATATAGCTAACAGTTTCTAGTATCAGCAGCTGAAATTCGAAATTCGCGGTAGCAATTCTTTTGTTTTGGTTGTAGGTAACTAATCCCACCCACTTTCAAGAAGAAGAAGAAGAAGACTGAGCCAGGTATTTCAGTTTGTTTCTGAAATTTGGTACTTTCCTGTTTTCTTCGAGTAAAATAAGAGGAGCTGTCTAACCTAAACACACCCACCTAACCTAACCTAGGAGAACCTAGGGGTTTGGGTCCTCCTTGCTTAGCCCCCCGTCCCCTTACCTCACTTACAAGGGTGGAAAACTCCTCTATAAAAAGAACAAGTACTGCACATCTGAACAACGGAATCCATGGCAGTCAGCTGACACTCACTTTTTCAGAAAGACAGATGAATTGCAAAATCAGTTGATTAGATAATTTTAAACAAAGCAACGAATCAGGTTTTTTTATTTTTACTGTACCCATATTTCATAACCAAAAGCAAACGGCAATCAGGCATATTTACCCACAATACATTGACAAAAAACAAAATACAATTGGGAGAAAACTAACATGGCAGCATAAACACACTGTAACTCTTAATCCACAGAAGATTCAAGTAAGTTTTTCATATGAATCATCTCAAAAATATATAAGTAAAAAAATATATATCTAAATTTGACCAAAACTGTATGATACCCTTTTTGGCAGCCCTTTGGCATTTAGTTAGGGATTTAGATATTGACTTTGTATTTAACCGATGATGTCTTACACTAGCTCATCTTCCACTTGTTATTGCAGCAAAGGGTGCAAGACAAGGTTAACATTTGCAAAATGACTCACAATTTGTACTGATTGTAGAGGACAATTTGTTCATTAGAAAAGTCTTGTGTTGAGTGTAAGGGCTGGGATAGCAGACAATGGAAAATTTTGAATTCTCACTTGAGTTAGTGAGGGATAAATAAACAGAATGACTAGTCAGGAATCAGATAGCTCATACATTTATGTTCTGATTCTTCTTTTGTTTCATGTTACATCACCCATGCCCAGTCCTTCTATTGTTCCACCTAATCCTTGTCCCAGCTCTCAGGTTCTTGACCCCAACACCATTGCCGCTTAGAACCTACTCCCCTGTACCAGAGAGAAGCCATACCAGAAGCCCAAGGGAGGTCAGTAGGGTCTGCCCACAGACAGTGGGCCCCCTCAGTTTCACCTGTCGTTAAATCCCATGTGATGACATGACAGCAGACCGCCATTGGAAAGGCATCTTTGCAGTAGTGAACTGTCTTTCCTGGAGTTCAAGACTTCTATTCTGGAATGGAGGTGCCAGTGGTGCTACAGTGACACTTCCAGACCATTGAAAAAGTCTACAGCGGACGTATCTTCTACACAAGCAATTCCGTGCAAGAAGTTTTTGGAGCAGCCAGGAGAAGTTCTCCCACAAATGTTCTGTCCCTGTTCATAGACGGAAGTGCTCATTGGTGCCTAGTAGTGCAGCAGTCACTGAATGCCAGCTGGTTCCCACACACCAAGTAAAGCACCCAAATGTTCAGTGGCGCCTGAGCTCCCAGCTTCTTCCAGACACTTGGAAGCAGTATAATGCTCAGCGACTGTTGAGCGGACAGTCGCAGCAGAGCAGCCAGGAACTCCCAGGCACCAGTCACCACCTACTAATTGGAAGGATCATGACTGCTCTTTTGCTGCTTCGGCTAGTTCAGCACCAGATCAAGAAAACAGCAAATTTGGTGGCACAGCAAGTACCTTCTGTAGTAGATCCGGCTCCTGATCCAGCAGAAGTTGGATGATATTTTGGGTTTTTTGAAGAAACCTCCTTCTGTTCTGAAACCCTCTAAGAACATATCCCTGTCTCTGGTGTCGTCAGCAGAAGAGGAGGAGGATAAAGCACTGGAAGAAGAATCTCCTTCGACAGCTTATGCAGCGTTGCTAAGTTTTTGCTTCATAACTACCCAGCCTTTTTCTCTCTAGCAGCTCCTGCTTATCCAGCTTTGACACTTCAGTTCAGTGTTCAGTCTGACTCAGTCAGGTTATCGAAGATAGTTTTATCAACTTCAGCATAGAAGGCACTTCGTGAAGTTGACACCTGGTTAGCAGACAAGAGAGAAAAATAGGGCTTGTTTTAAGCTATCAGCCATCTCACCTTCTTAGTTGGAGGTACGTGTATTTTGTGACTGGAGAAACTCCTTCCTTGGGAGTAAGCAAAGAGCAAACCCCAGAACATGAGGCAACGTCCATTTCAGCTTGCACACCATGAAGAAGACAACTAGACCTGCCTCTAAAAAGTGTAGACAACATCCTCTGTGCTCCAGTATGTGTCAGGCTTCAACAATTTTGGGAAGAATGGAGGAAGATGGGCCCAGAATCATGGGTAATAAAAGTTTTTGAGATTCAGGTATTCGATTCCATTTCAATAAAAACTTCCCTTATGCAGGAAGCCCATAGTCTTGACTGCCTACTTGGAAGGCTCAAAGAGGTCTTCAGCTCTTGCAGAGGAAGTACATTCCCTCCTTGAGAAAAGGTGATAGAGGTAGTCACGGAAGAGCGCTCTGAAGGTTTTTACAATTGACTCTGTAGTTCCAAAGTCGACATGTGGATGGAGACCAGTATATTGGATATGAGCGCTGTAAATGTCTTTGTGCAGATGACAAAGTTTCATATGGAAACAAATCACTCCAATCTGTCAGCAATGTGCCAGGGAGATTGGATGGTATCCATAGACATGAGGGATGTGTATTTCCACATCCCTGTACATCAGAGGTCAAGGAAGTACCTAAGATTCATCTTTCAAGATCAAATCTACCAGGGTTCTAGCACCTCTAGCAGGATGGCTACATCTAAAAGAGATAAGAATAGCACTCTACTTGGACGACTGGCTCCTTTGTTCTGAGACGAAGGAACAGTGCTTGGAGGATTTAAAGAGATCACTTCTGCTGACGCAGGACTTAGGTTTGTTAATAAACCTTCAGAAGACTCCGCTGGTTCTGTCTCAAGAGATACTATATTTGGGGATGAAACTGAACTCTAGTCTTTTTCGAGTTTTTCGGCCAACAAGTGGCTGAGCCTGCTTGGGACATTGGCATTGATAGAGCAGTTTGTGTCACTAGGGAGACTATGCATAAGAGTATTATGGTTTTATCTTGGGGGCCAGTTGGGACAGAAAAATCAGCCTGATTCATTCGTGTTCCCAGCAACACAGAGGGGAAGTCTCTTCATGCTCAGAACCTCGATCTGAGCTTCTATGCTGACGCGTCAGACTTAGGCTGGGGCGCTGCCCTAGAGAGCAAGGAAGTGTTAGGGATTTGGTCAGAGGAAGGAAAGGAGTTGCATATAAGTATGAAGGAGCTGAGGGCTATTCACCTAGGACTCAAGATGTTTGCAACAGAAGTGTACCACAAAATAGTAGCAGCGCACTCAGACAACACCATGGCACTGC
This sequence comes from Macrobrachium nipponense, assembly GCF_015104395.2. Taxonomy (NCBI): domain Eukaryota; kingdom Metazoa; phylum Arthropoda; class Malacostraca; order Decapoda; family Palaemonidae; genus Macrobrachium; species Macrobrachium nipponense. Next base: position 52,885,954 of record NC_087204.1, on the reverse strand, counting down.
CAAACATCGGTAAACAAGGGGGAACGCACTCCTTTTTACTGTGCGAAGCAGCAAGAGACTTACTTCTATGGGCCAAACAGAATTGGACAACAACAATAACAAGATTTGTGCAAGGGAAACTCAACTTCCTACCATATCAGCTGAGTAGGTGCAATCAAGTGATCCCCACAAAATGGACAGTAGATCTGATAGTCTGAGTCACAATGGAAGTTGTGGGGAAGACCATCAATTGCCTTTTTTGTGACAGTACCAGATCCTCTTGCATATGCAACAGATGCAATGCTACTTGGTTGGTCAGATAAGTTCCTTGATGTCTTCCCTCCCTTCAGAATGATAAGGGAGGTTCTGAACAAATTTTTAACACACAAAAATGTGTCAGTGATTTTAATTGCCCCGTTTTGGCCACTAAAGAGTGGTTTCCAGACCTGATGGACCTTCTAGTAGATTTCCCAAGATTATTTCCTCAGAGGATAAATCTGTCATTTACTGTACTTCGTTTTCTAAAGAAAGAAAGAGTAAATTTTGGTTGTTCTTAATGATTTTCCTTTCTTTGAATGTTTTTTTGGAAATAATAATCACAGATCTTGTAATGCCATAATGTCAAGCCATCTAATTATTGTCCATATTCCATTTTAGCACACCCTCAATGGTTAATCAAAGTCACGTTTAGAAGAAATGGAAATAAAATCCGGGATAAATACGGAGCGAACATTCCATCTGTGCACTTAATCCACGTTTACCGCTGAGGCTCTAGGTTTAAGTTGGTCGGTTTCCTTAGGGGTAAATTGACCAAAATGTTCTTAACTGCGAATGATATAGTAGTCCGAGAAAAACCTTCCGTCACCCGCCACAACATTTTGGTTTGACTATAAATTATGTAAAGTATTAATTTAATTATATGTATGATATAGTACATATTGCTTTAGTGTTAGACAAATTTCTTTTAGAATTATATATTATTGAGTACATTTTTTCTTTTTTGAAAGGAATTTCTTTACCTTTATTACTTGGGTATCTGGTATACCTACAGGAGAAGTCAGATGATAACCTTAGACCTTGATGTGTCAACAACTTTCTTCTTTATTAGAATTTGATAAAAATTAAGCTTGAGACTTTATGTCTGTACATTATTTAGAAATTCAATTAGAAGGTATTAATATCAGTTGATTATTCCAAGAATGCATATGGCCCCATTTTAGGATTGTTTATTGTTTTGAAACGGAATTATTTTTTCATGGTTGAAGTTGATTGATATGAATTCTTGATTTTTAGGTTGCAAGTTCTACAGTTTTTGTGTGACCAGTTCCTTCAGACATCAGTAGTAAGAGAGGACTTGTTAAGTGAAGGTAAACTACGTTATGATGACCATTGCCGTGCCTGTCATAAAACTGGTGACTTACTGTGCTGTGATTCTTGCTCTGCTGTGTATCATTTAGATTGTGTTGACCCACCGCTGCAAGATATACCAGGAGAAATGGAAGACTGGACTTGTAGTGTTTGTACTGCTCATCAAGTAAGTTTATGTTTGACATGAATGTAATTTTACCATATATTACATTACTAGCAAATATGTTTCCAGTATTAGGGAAAAATTAATTATACATTATTCCCTAATACTGTACATTGTACATACGTATATTATTGTCGTATGTAAGGTACAGTTTTTAGAATTTATTATGTGTATGGCAAATATAAAGATATTACTGAAATTACAATATGAATTTTAGTCTACTTTATTTAGTTGTGTTAGGGAAGCTTTTGTATAATTTATGACATGATTTTCTCATTGCAGGTTGAAGGAGTAACTGATTGTATCTCTCCTATGGAAACCTCAGGCAACCTATGTAGGCAAGATCCTTTGGGATTTGATCGCCATGGACGTAAATATTGGTTCTTAGTGAGAAGACTTTTCATGTAAGTTTTTATGCAGTGGGATGGCACAGTATCTTTATTTGCATTTGCATCCATTACAGGACAGTTCTTAGATTATTAGATTAATTTATTCTAAATTTATTCATTTTTGATGATATAGATATGTTAGTATGGTAGAAAAGGCTATGAAAGAATTGCAATAGCTGATAGTAGCACTTGGGACGATTTTTGAAGGTGGAACAGAGGGAGCCAGTAAATTTTGAGGTGATTTAAGTAATAAAAAGGGGCTGTTCCTATATACAAATCCTTGGTCCTTTACATAAGCAATTACTTTCAGCGTAGCTGGAATAAGACTGTTAAATTCTTGAACAAGGTGGCTAGTCAATAACTACCGTCTGGTAGGCAGGTAGGCCCGCTTGCCCGGATGTAAACACTCCACTTTGCTTTCGGCCACCTTCTGATGAAGACGTATGTTTGTGAGCTCTTGCTGACTAGGCGTTAATTACAATTTTTCCCTGTGGAATCTTTAATTTGTTATTTTGATTCAGTATGTATATACTGTGTTTGATATTAATAATTAATTGACTTTAATAATTAATATGCAAACCCACTTTTTGCAATAGTCTTGTTAGCTGCCTTTTTGCTTTGTGTTAAAGGTTGGCGGCAAGGGTGTGCCAACACCCATATTACATATTTTCACCCTTTAACGTTAGGACAAAACATGTATTCATCCGAAGTTTATGCTTATGCATGAAGTTACTGAGGGAAGTTTAGGAAGTTTGTCCTTTGTTTTTCTGGTATTTCCTCTTCTCCTTTGTCCTTTCGCTAGGTATCGGACGAAGATAGAAAAGGGAGCGTGTTGTGTTGGTGTTTGAGGGATTTCTCATTTCAGAGGGTGGTGCCCTTGGATGTGAGAGGAGTATCCTTATTTTTTAAAATCTTATTTTCATACAATCAACTTACCTGTCAGATATGTACATAGCTAAGACTCCGTCGTCCCAGCTATGTATATATCTGCCAGGTAAGTATGCATGAAACTTTATTGTATTATAACAATATCATTTTCTTTTTTATACAGGTTAACAGTGGTGATAGTTGATTACAGCAGTAGATGGTTGGATATCACTTCGTGTTGACTGTCCTAACCTTGGAATTCTACCTGTGACTCATAGCATGCTGTGATATTGGTCCCCGAGTGTGTGTACTGTTCCTTTGCGGGAAATCGTATTCATTTATCGCTGCTATTTTGGAGTTTCGTCACTGGACAAAGCCTTTGTCACTGCCCTGTGATTAACTATTCCTTCTGGTAAATGTACCTCATCCTGTAGAAGAAGTCATGCAGAATTTGGATAAGTCGAGGAGGAAGAGAGCTCGTCAAGTATCGTCATTTTCCACTTTGGAATCATCATTTGTTCCGATGCGAGATACTTACCTCGAACCATTACAGTGGAGATTCTGGATGTCGATCCGGGTCCGATCAGAAAAAACTGGTCATACGCCGCACCCAGGCCAGGCCTATGCCCTTAGGGGTTGAAGACTATGTTATCCTACCGACCTAACGCCAGTCCTTCTCTGGTCGCAGGAGCGTGCATACGCCCCTGCTTGTCCGGTGTCCAGCCCATTTCCTTTCTCCTTGTGTGTGCTTTGTGTACGTGTGTCGTGCATATGTGTGATGTCGGCTTCGGAGCCTCAACGTCGTTGCCCCGGTCCTGAAGGCCGGGCTTGTGAAGCTTTTCTCTGCCCCTTCTAATTGATCCTCACTCTTTGTGTAATTCGTGTAGCGCTTGCTCGAAAGTCAACATGTGTGTGAAGTGCGCCTCTTGGCCCTCGTACCAGTGGGATTTGGCTTCCACTAAGAAGAAAAAGAAGCCTAAAGCTTCATCGGTGAAGCTTTCGAGGGAGTCGAGGAGTAGGAGCAGCAGCAGCAGCAGAGACGGGGGCGCCCCTTTACCTTCGGTATCGTCGGAGAGGAAGTCTCCTGCGTTTCTACAGGTTCTTTCTCCTGCCCCCTCCCAGCGGTGTTGAGAGACTGCTGGACGCGGCTGCAGTTACATGGCACCCCGTCCTGGTCCTCTCTCTTAGCATTGGTGCAGCGTGAGGACCCGTCCCTCCCCGCTATGGAGCTTCCCGCTACGGCTCTTGCCTCACTGCGGCTCCCCCCTCTCTCGAGCGGAGCTCGCTGCTCGTGGCCGGAGACGGGCCGGTATACCCCAGTCACGGAGCCACCCGCCCGCCCGCATATTTCCCAAGTCTGGAAGAGTTTAGGGATGGGAAAAATTAGGACCAATCAAAGCACGTGGAGCTGATCCATGACGTCACAAGCCATGCCTTTTAGCTCTCTCCTCAGTCCTATATCCATTACTGCCGCCAGTCATGATGCCGAAGAAATACTTTCTTCTCAACTTCACAGCTTACGGCTTGTATGACAAATACATTTTAGTCAGATATATCTAAACAATGCAACACTAATTTAACAACAATATATTCTTCAAATGAGATACACCGTGAAATATATTATGCGTTATTGGCTTCTCCCTGTTGGTAAATAATTTTTTCACTTTGCGAATTTCTAAATTATATACTTGAAAATGCATGTTTAAAGCCATTTATAAAGGGTTGCAATAACTCACAGGATGAATCAAACAATATACAAGATGGTAAAAATGATGGTATCTGACCTGTTTGTAGGGGAAAATAGAGAGAGGGAGTAGGCTTACTCTACGGATTTCTATTGACATATGCTATTTCGTAGTAATGCACATTACTGTGCAGTGTATAAAAGTAATATACTGGTCATAACTAGGCCATGAACAGGACAGACTGATATAGCCCCTACTATTTACAGGAACACAGTTTCAGCTCTATTCATTAAATTATTTCAAGAGCTAATGTGCCCTTAAGGAAACCTACGGTATTGTTGTTTTGGTGATCTAAGTTAGCCTAATGTAACCAAATATAGTTACGTGACAAACTCATCCTGTCAGTAGCTAATCTGAATATGGTTGTTTTTCAAGGTGCACTTGATAAGCTGTAGTAGAAAATTGCCTTTTTGAGGTGGATTCTGTTTTCATAAAACCTTCCAGATGTCCTTACCTGATTGGTCCTTGTCATTCATTGTGTACAAATTTATAAAAAGTTTTTATTGAAAATTATTTGCTTTTGATTTTTTACTTTTCATACATTGTGTATAAACAAATGAAAAGTGACAATAAAATTCAGTATTGAATATTTTTTAGCAAGCCCTTACAGGATTTTTGCTTAAAATTCATTGTGTACAAAGAAAACACTAATTATTTAATTTATTTAATATTCTTAGTAAACCTTTCGTACTTGTCATTCATTGTTTGCAAAGAATCAAAATTAGTATTTCATTAGTATGTAATACTTTTAGCAATTATAGGAGTACAGAATACTACCTATTTACGGAGTTACAGTAGACTTTACTAAGCTGAACTAGAGCAGAATTGATGCACAAATTTATTAGAACTGCGATATGCTTTAAAGTAAATGTGGATGACACTTTTTTCCAACTTTCAACAGATAATTTTATGCAAATATTCAACATGTATCAATTAAAGCTTGGGATAATGGTAGTATATGAGTATACGACTATTTTCAACCAAGCTCACACTCAGTGGCCAAATGTATCCTTAAATTAAGTGCATAATATTTTTTTACATAGATTTTTGGCATTATGCCAAGCATTGGGCAACTAAGGCCATTCAGCGCTGAAACGGATATTGACAGTAAAAGGTTTGAAAGGTGTAACAGAGGAAAACCTCAAAGCAGTTGTACTATGAAGCAATTGTTGGGAAAGGGTGGACAATAAGATGGAAGAAAGAGAATATAAACGGAGGTAACAGTAAAATGAATGAAAGTAGTTGCAGCGAGGTGCCAAAGGAGGGACGCTGCAAAGAACCTTAAGTAAGGCCTACATTGCACCAAATGAGGTGTAAATTATATACTTGAACATGTGTAAATTATATATTTGAACATGTGTGGCAGTATACCCTTACGGGGTACATAAATTTGTTATCAAAACTGTATCCTCCACATTTCTTTTAAGCATAAGGCAATTATTATTTTAGTTCTGTACATAATACCTTTTTATAGCCTGAAACAACAGGCAGTAATGCTTGAAAAACGTTCCATGCTCCATGCTTTTAAAACTCACTTTCAAAATCCAAGATTCATGATGGGAGTCGAAGTGCTGCGAGTTCTTGGACTCCTGTCTGTAGTCTGTAGTGCTAATTACAGGTCATATACCATCATTTTTACCATACCATCAATTTTACCATCTTGTACATTTTTTATTCATCCCATGTGTTATCGCAACCCTTTTTAAATGGCTTTAAACACACATGTTCAAGTATATAATTTAGCCGCAGCCACTTGCCATGAAAATATTATTTATGCAGTAAATATCGACTTTGTGAGAAGGAATTAAGAGGGACTGAGCACTATTACCAAGAGGGTGAAGCCAATAACACAATATATTTCACGGTGTATCTCATTAGAAGAATATATAGTTTTTTTAATTGGTGTTGCATTATGTTTCGATATATCTGACTAAAATGTATAGGTCATACAAGCTGTAAATTGTGAAATGGGGAAGTTTTTCTTTGGCAATGTGACTATAAGTAATGGCTATGAGACCGAGTGTAGCTAAAAGGCGTGGCTTGTGACGTCAAGGATCAGCTCCATGCGCTTTGATTGGTCCTAATTTTCCCCATCCCTAAACTCTTCCAGACTTGGGAAATTTGCCGCCCGCCCGGCTCCGACCCTTCCCCCTCCTGCCGTTGGGGATTTCTTTTCCCCTCGTACTCTGGGCAGATCCCCGATGGAGGACAATGCCTTCCCGTCCTGGGGCTTCCCGTCTAGGGGGCAGGAGGAGCCGGGGGTGGCCTTGGGAGCGGCCTTCCGGGGTGGTCCCACTGTGGTGGGGGTGTCCCCGAAGCGGCCGAAATGCTCCCCGGTCTCTACCCGCTACAGGAGTCGCCGGAGGAGAAACAAGAGACGGCAGGACTCGTCCGAGGATGTGAGTTCTTCGAGTTCCTCCTCGAAGGAGAAATCCTCCCGTAGGAGAAAACGCTCCTCCAAGAAGAGACGCCATCATGGGAGAGGTAGGAGGCGGCGGCGTTCTCCTTCGCCCCCTTCGCCAAGGGAGGCCCCCGCTCCAGTGGCCCCCACGACGGTTCCTCACGGGGGGTTCCCAGCCGGCATCCTCCCTGCTCATTCCTCGGTCCCGGTGGATCCCGCCTCGGTCTTGTCAGCCATAGAGTCGGCCTCCATGACCGAGCGGGCTCCCCTCTTCCGTGTTCCCACACGCTTGTCGCCGTCACGGACGGAGCCTAGGGCCGATACCTCCTTAGGGGGTTCAGAGCCCCTCCACCACTCAGGATTGAGCTCCTCCTCGGGGCGGTCCAGGCGTTCGGGGCATCCCCCCTTGCAGGAGACTGGTTTACAACCGGGTTTAAGTGTCCCTCTCTGGGGAGCTTCTCCAGCTTCCCCCTGTCCAAGGTCTGGGATCTCGCCTCCGTCGCAGGACGCTGAGGAAGAGATCCTCATCCAAGAAGAACTCCAGAATGCCCTGGAGGAACTAGGTCCAGTGGATGAGAGTTCAACTTTTAGGAGGGTCCTCTCTCTTATTAGGTCCATGAACCGGCTAGAGGAGCCAGCTCGATGATAGAGGACAACAGATCCTTGGCTGTGGACATTCTGTTCAGGGACCCAGAGGATCCCAAGCCCTCTCTCAGCCTCCCTAGGTCCACCAACACGAAGAAGGCCCTGACGGTGTTGGAGAAACTCATAGCGGGGTCGAGTAACTTCCTGCATTTGCACTCCTCGGCTAAGCTACTCCCAGCGTCTAAGCCTAGTCAGAGAAGGCTATATGCCCCGGAAGGTGTCCCTCTTCTTCCCAAATCCGTGGAGGGTAACTTGGCGACCCTGGCGCCCGGACTCTCGGAAGAGAGGCTCGTGTCAGGGCTAGTCTCCTCATACCAGGAGGCTATGGCCATGGAAGTCACAGCTTGGACCTCTATTCACGTGGCTTCATGGTTAGATCTGTGGTCCGGGGCGGTAGCCAGGTTCTCCACCCTACACGACTTGAGGGACGAGGCCTCTCTTGCCCAATTCAAGGAACTGATTTTGTCACGGGTTAAGTCCCTGGGCTTCCTCACAACCCAACTGGTCTCGTCATGGGCAAACTGGGTCTTGAGGAGGAGGGATTCCATGCTAGCCAAGCTCCCTAGGAACATTCCAGAGAGGGAGCTCATGACCCTTCGGAACGCCCCAGTGGAGGGGGTTGCGCTCTTTCCGGAGAAGCTGGTGGAGGAAGGCCAGCCAAGGCTCCATCGTATATAGGGTCCCTCCCCTACGTCAGTCAGTGCCGAAAAGACCTAACGAGAGACCGAAGCCTCAGAATAGGACCCTCTCTGCTCCCTCAACGGAGTCAGTCCCTCAGAACTGGGGAGACGAGGGGACTCAGCCCTCCCCCAGGACCCTCCCGCCATCCCAGGCACCCTTCAGGTCCAGACACCCCTCTACTTCCAGAAGGGGTCGTAACAACCGCTTCCCTAGGAGGAAGTAGGAGTCGAGGCCCCCTACCGTGTCTTTTGCCACCGGTGGGGGGTTGCCTCTCGAGCTGTTGGCAGAACTGGGAGACTCACGGAACCGAGCCCTGGACAGTCCAGGTCCTCAGGGATGGTTACCGAATCCCCTCTCTAGACCAGAAGCCTCCCCTGACAGGGGAGCCGGACAATCTGTCTTCTCAGCCCCAGAACCCCGGTTACAGGGAGGCCCCAAGGCTAGAAGTTCTAGCACTGCTGGAGAAAGGAGCCCTCCAGCAGGTGGTAGATCACTTCCCCGGGTTCTTCAGACGCCTTTTCCTGGTGGAGAAGTCGTCGGGGGGGTGGCGACCGGTCATAGATCTTTCGGTCCTCAACTCGTACATCCTAAAAACGCCCTTCAAAATGGAAACGCTGCGCTCGGTGCTGGCTTCCATGAGAGAAGGGGATTTCATAATGTCCCTGGATCTCAAGGACGCCTACTTCCAGATCCCGGTACACCTGTCCTCTAGGAAGTACCTGCGCATAAGGTGGGAGGACCAGAGCTTGCAGTTCCAGTCGCTCTGCTTCGGGCTGGCAACGGCTCCGAAGTGTTCACGAGGGTGTTCTCCGTGGTTTCGTCTTGGGCCCACAAGAAAGGTATACGCCTTCTCAGGTACCTAGACGACTGGCTAGTCCTTTCCTCCTCAAAGGAGCCCTTGGTAGAGCAGAGGGACACCCTCCTGGCCTTTTGCAAAACCCTGGGAGTCATTGCGAACTGGAAGAAGTCCCAGCTGGTCCCCTCCACCAGGATGGTGTACCTGGGGATGGAGTTGGATACAGAGGTGGGGCGAGCTTTCCCATCGGAGGACAGACTGGCCGAAGAATCGCCTGCAACTTCCTGAGCCACTCCCCGAGACCGGCAAAGGAGTGGCAAAGGCTATTAGGCCACCTGGTCTCCCTGGAAAAACTAGTCCCCCCAGGGAATGCTGAGATTAAGGCCCTTACGATGGGACCTGAAAGTAGGGTGGTCCCAGAAGGAGGAAACACCTCAAAAGCCGGTTCCCATCTCACTGGCAGCAAGGAAGGCCCTCAGTTGGTGGCTGGATCCTGCAAACTCTCGTCGGGATGTACCCCTCGGGTCAGTGCCCCCGGAGATGCTCCTGTTTACGGACGCATCGAAGTTAGGCTGGGGGCCCCACCTGAAGTCCCTCTCGGCGGGAGGAATATGGTCGCAAGAGGAAAGCACCTTCCACATAAACAGGCAGTGAAGCGTGCCCTGGAAGCTTTCAAGGAGGCAGTGGGAGGACACTCTGTGTCTCTGATGTGCGACAATGCCACGGTGGTCGCCTACGTCAAGAAGCCGGGGGGCCTGAGATCACGGGATCTCTACGGATTGACGGAGGAGATCTTGAGCCGGGCCGAAGTCCTCGGGACCTCCTTGACGGCAAGGTTCATTCCCGGCAAGAAAAACGTAATCGCCGACGGCCTCAGGAGACGGCGTCAGGTGGTGGGATCCGAATGGTCCCTACACCCCTAGGTAGCGAGAGAGCTAAAAGGAAAGTGGGGGTCCCCATCCCTGGACCTGTTTGCAACAAGGCTAAACGCCAAACTGCCGGTGTACTGCTCCCCGGTGCCAGACCCAGCCGCGTTTTGGGAGGATGCGTTCCAGCACCCACGGGATGGCCTGGACATGTACGCGTTCCCTCCCTTCGGAGTCCTCAGGCAGGTCCTCAACCATCTGAGGAAGGCGAAAGGGGCGGCCCTTACGTTGGTGGCCCCTTGGTGGTCGGACAGGGATTGGTTCCCGGACCTTCTAGACTTGGCCTCTCTACTGCCTTGGGAGCTGCCCCCCAGGCCAGACCTGTTAAGGCAGCCCCACTTCAAGAGGTTCCATAGGAACATTCCAGCCCTCTCCCTTTACGGCTGGAGACTATCGAGCGGCTGTTTAATAGGAGATGGTTCTTGGTGAGGGTGGCCTCTCACATGTCCGGTTACTTGAGGGAGTCCTCCTCTAACATTTACCAGGCAAAGTGGAAGGTTTTTGGGGCCTGGTGTAGGAAGAGGGGCCTGGAACCCCTCTGAGCAAAGATCCCAGACATCGCAGAATTCTTGATCTACCTGAGGTTGGACAAAGAGGCCTGTCAATTCTGGCGGTCAAAGGAGCCAGGGCTGCATTAAGCCAGGTCTTCTCCCTGAAAGGGTTGGATCTGGGGAACTCGAAACCGCTGTCCTTGCTCATAAGGAGCTTTGAGCAGAATTGTCCCCCAGCGCCGGCTTGGTTCCCGCTGGGGTGTCGTGATAGTCTTGGACTCCCTGAGGAAGCCCCCTTTCGAGCCACTCAAGGACATCCTGGATAGGGAGCTGACCCTCAAGACGGTGTTTCTGCTAGCTCTGGCCTCCACGAAGAGGGTGGGAGAGCTCCATGGCCTGTCGTACATAGTGGCCCACACGAGGGGGTGAAAAGAACTCTCATTCAGGTTTGTCCCCTCCTTCGTGGCTAAGAATCGGAACCCCTAAATCAGATCTCAGGTTCATGGAGTTTTCCATCCCTGCCCTGCCCCCTATCTAAAAGACTGTACGAGGAGGTCGCTCGATGCCTTTGAGATTGGCCCCGTGGTGGCAGGCCAGCAACAGGTCTAGGTCCCCCCTTCACCCTTCTCGGGGTGGACGGGCCAGTGTGTATGAAGTGTGTGCGAGTGTGTGTGTGACTCTTCCTCATAATCCCCCTGTTCCTTGTCCCCCCTGGGCTTTCGGAGGAAGTGAGGAATCCAGGATACTCAAGTAAGATACGCGGGAGTGTGTATGGTATTCAGTATAACCCACAGTTTTACATGTCAAGGTTTGGTTGTACCCGCACCAGGCTTGCTTTAGGACCTCCCCGGACCAACCCCCAGTATAACGGAGCAGGGTTGAGTTCCAAGGGGAGCAGTTGCCCCTCCTCTGACCTAGCACCTTTGGGGCCGTTCCTCCCCTAACCTTCGCCCTCCTCCTAAAGGGTAAGTCTCCACTGTAATGGTTCGAGGTAAGTATCTTGCATCAGAACAAATCACAAATTCTTGGTAATTTGTATTTTTCCTAGCGATACTTACCTTGAACCATGGAAGTATATTTCCCTCCCGTCCAGCCCCGCTGAAGCTTAGGGGAGGCACCTCGGAGTTGAGCAAGAAGGACTGGCGTTAGGTCAGTAGGATAACGTGGTCTTCGACCTAAGGGTCTGCCTCCTCAAATTGAGAAGGCAGTTGCATGTTCCGCCAGCTCGCCTGTTCCTTTGGGAACAGGAACCGTCACTCTGTTCTTGGGCCTAGTGTATCAGTAGCCGTAGAAGCGCAAACTTCGGTTCGCACTTCTTTCTGCTGCTAGTCCTAGAGGTTCTGCCCCTAAGACTAGTTCTGTGTCGGGCGCGCTCGTTCGCCAGTTTCCTCAAGTGCACTTAAATCTATGGATTTGTGTGCATCCAGAGTCGGTGACGTAAAGTATGCTCACCGTCACGACTCAGACATGGAGTGGAAGAAAGGAGTGAGTCGCTGAGGGGACTCGCGCCTTTCCGGTGATCGCTCGAATGAAACGGTTGTAGGAAATGAATGCTTCGTTTAACTGAGTAAGAACATCACAAGTTCAGAGAAGAGCGAGCAAGAACAGTCAATCCTCCTTTTTTTCCCTCTACTTCCTGGTTATAGGAATGAACAAGGAAATAAGAGGAATTCTATGGAGTCTACTCCTCAGAGTTTGATCCCGAGAGACTGTTTTTGGTTAATCTTATGATCTTACTGAACATACATCAATCTGTTCAGGATGGATAGCACCGAGAGGTTTGAACACCCCTCCAGTGTGACTGTTTTGGAACAACCAGTTCGGCTTGAACTATTCTTTGGTATCCTTCTATCACAGTAGAAGTCCCTTTGGTACAACTTCACCTTCGCTCTCTTCATTAGAGAATGAAAGTATACTTTCAGTCATTATTCTTGTCCCATGAATGAAGAAGAACTATGCTGGAGTGTGATTTACAGGAACATACAAATATACTATATATCTCTCGTGACATGCTTCTGTTATCAGTTGCATTGTCCGAGTAGTGGGTGCATAACTGTAAGTTAATTCTTCTGGTATGTGACCAAGACAAATAATACCTTCTCTTAATAAAATCTGAAACCTTTCGGGTCCCCCAATAGTTACCAGTTTTTATTTTGAGATAATAACTAGTGGTATGGTTTCCCAACAACACCACAGCATTTGTATTATCACTGAACAGGAGGGTTTGCTTCCTTCCCATTTCGGTTAAAATGCAGATGCTCGTGTGTATCTGTTTTGTGCTCGATGGTACTAGCTGAATGCATTCCATCATGGAATGCACTACCAGGCAACAACTCAGTATAGCGAGTGGTATATGGCTCTGCCTCGGTACTGCTTGCTCTCCGATATTCTTTTCGGTTTGGTATTGTTTCCCCTCTGTCGAGGATTAACTACCAATTCAAATCTCTCTGGCCAACAATCACAGACGTTCACCCTGAATTGTAAATGAATAACGAAAATTTTCGCCTGATCCCCGCTCAACTAGCTCTGCTTCCAAAGTAAATAGAAACTTCCTCCCTGATCCAACCCACAAGTAGTTCTTCAGGCAGTAATCCCTGTGTTTTCATTACTGAAAGACTCTCTGCCTTCATTGCAAGCTCTGACTTTCTCGCTGAGCAGCAATGAAATAGCGGAATAACTTTTTCAGTCCTCTGTAAAAAAACAGGGGTTAAAGCTTTCTTCACTGGTTGGTGTCATCGATGGGACTTTTTCTATGATCAGAATCATGAAAGTTTACTTCTCTCAATTCAACTGTTACTGTAAAGACGTAGGTCAACATTCACCCTAGTTATTCACCAGTAGTATAGTATTGTTTCTCTTTGGTTGAGATTCAACTGCTGATGAGAAACTTCTGTCTTGCCATCACAGAATCATCATCTCGTCTTTCAACATCATTGGTGAAAAGATAGATGATTTGTATAGTAGTTCTCAGCATACCCCTTCAAAAGGCGGGTGTCACGTTGTGACTACATCTCGGATGCGCGGCACCGCAATCAGTCTCCATCTGTTGACGAGTCAGAGTCCTTCGTGATCTGCGCTGTCGACTTTGTATTGGTTGATCCAGATCAGTCATTACTTTGTCCTGTTGGTGTGTTGCTCTACATATTAAGAATCGACACCCTTCATTGAGTGACGATGCCTTTATCCACTGCAGACTGCAAATGCAGATGTTTCCAATGACACATCTTTCTCCAAGTCTTATGAGATCGTGAGAGATTTCTCTAGAGTTGGATACGTCTAGTGGCCTGGTACATTTCATCACTCCAAAGAATGTCAGAGCAGAAGATATAGAAGAGGTCTCATTGTGACCATATTTATATCTTACTTCCTTCGCGTCTGCCCACGGGTCCTTGAAACCTCTTTTCCTTGGACTTGGACCGGTGGTGGATTCTCACCGGTTGTTTTTGCTTATCTGGCTCTTTGAAGAGGACAAGTTGCATCTCGCTTATGGTGTGCAGTTCTAGAGGTAAGAAGGATGCGAGAGTGACTGGCCTCTCTACCCTCCCCTCCTTGTCCTTTAGGTTGAGGATAGGATTGAACTTAAAATGGCTGGGCGGTTGATGTGGTAAGCTTACACATCAAGCTTCCTTTCTATTTTTCTTATCAGAATCATAGAAGCAATCGCGCTCCTTCCTCTAGCAAAGGGAGGAAGGAGACTGGCAATAATGCAAACCCTTCCCAGAACTTTGCATTAATGCCTCCGACTCTAAATATTCTTCCCAGCACTTTTTTGGCTGAGTTACGATTCCTCACTCATTTCAAAAAGGCCCAGAAGTCTGACTCTTGATCATGCAGCTCCTATACTCTGATCAAGTTGTCAGAGGCAGGGCACTCCTCATCGCTCCTATGACCAGGAGGAATATCCCAGGTGTGCAGAACTCCAGTCAGTTCTAGAGGCTCACTCACATTCCTCCCACCAATCAGTGAGTCTTCCTTATGTAAAGGACCAAGGGTTTGTATATCGTGTAGGAACAAATCACAATTTTTTAAAGTAAATTGTATTTTTCCCAACTATACAAACCTGAGGTCTTTTACATAATTGCCCACCTCAATCTGAAACCTCGGCCAAAAGGCAAAGTGGAGTGTTTACATCCAGGCAGGCGGTCGTACCCGCCTACCAGACTGTAGTTACTGCCTAACCACCTTGTTCAAGAATTTAATGGCTGTATTCCAGCTACTCTGAAAGTAATTCCTTATGTAAAGGACCTCAGGTTTGTCTAGTTAGGAAAAATACAATTTACTTTCAAAAATTGTGATTTTAGTTGAGCCTTAAGCATAAAGCACAGTCTTACTAAAACCTGTTACTGTCCTTATGAAAATAGAAACCAGAGCTCTTTGTAGATTTATTCCTCAGTGTGAGTTGGATTAATGTATGAAACTTTGTAGCAAGGCAGATAACGAGTGGTTAAAGGAATTATGTGGGGGAATTCCTCTTGCTTTGCCAGTTGCCACCAAACACTTTTTCTGTGGTTGCCATCTAGTGGAGATGTTTTGCTTCCTTCTCCATAGACTGATTGGTGCTGGAACTTGGATTTTGAGTATTCAGTTTATTTATTTATTTTTTGTTATTTATTTATTTATTTATTTTTTAATATAGAGAAAACAAGTATAGAGATGATGTGCAGCGCTAGTGCTTACCATACACTGTCCTCTGATCATCCCCAGCTGAAGCCACCCTTTATATCCTGTACACCACCACCTACATTTACTTATAAATCCTCCACTTTTCCTGAAATGTTGTTGATTGAGTACTTGTGGAAGATGTGGCTTTACTTAAATAGGCCAATTACATAGCTGTAAGCTTCCTATCTTGGCAGACCAAAATTAAAATTTGTATGTAACCTACCAAGTAGTTACAAAGTTGAGAATTTTTAAGTACTGGTAGCTAGAATTTGAAAAAACGGTAGTGATTCTTTTGTTTTTGGTGCATATCGGTACCTCTGCCCACCACTAAGGCATAGGTAAACATCTCTGCAAAGAAGGTCAGTTTATTTCCACCGGCTTTCAATAAAGGTTGTAACCTGTTGCTTTCTGTGAATTTGGGTTTTGTCATTTTGCCGAGTGTTTTGTAGTACACTCGGTGAAGTACTCAGATTCTTTTGTCATAGCCTTTCGGCGTTTATTAGCTACCATTTTTTTGCTTTATCTAGCAATGTCTGACTCTAGTATGGCGAGTGTCCATTATTGCTAAATTCATGAAAGTATGACTCATTCTGTTTGTTAGATGTAGAGGTCAAGGTTGCACTGTTGAATTGATGTGTAATAAATGCATAGGCTGGGATGAAAGACAGTGGAGGCTGTTATCATCTTACTGTTGAGAGTTAGAGAAAGGTAGGAAGCGTAAGGCTACCGCTATCCTAAAAAATTTGTTAGCTAGCTAGGAATCTTCTTCAGAAGTGCCTATGATTTCTGTTTTGTCCCCCAAACCCAGTCTTTCCTCTATTCCATCTAATTGTGTTCCCGGGTCCCATGCTTCTGACTCCAGTGTCATTGACAGTCTCGATGCGAAGTTTGAGCTACTAGCTAACTCTATGGTTCAGTTAGGGGAGTCAGTGCATAAGCTTCTTGATAAAGAGAAAAGTAAATTGTTATTAGAGAAGCTGGCTGTCCGTCCCGCTGATTCTCCCAGGCAAAGGTCTCTTGACATACTCCACTGTACCTAGGAGAAGTTATACCGGAAACCCAAGGGAGGTTGGTGGGGTCAGCCCACAGGCAGCCTGCCCCTCAGTCACCGCTGGCGATATTTCCCAGCCATTGGAAAGGTGTCTTGGACAGTGCTCATCGTCTTTCTTTGAGCCCAGAGAAAGGACTTTTCCAGACCACTGAAAAGGTCTGCAGTGGACTTTTCTTGTGCTCCTCAGGTTCTGCCAAAGAAGGCTAAACCATTTTGTAGTTTCTGGGACAGCCCAGAGGAATTTTCTAAGGAAGATTCTCCTGGTAAACTTGAGAAAGGAAAATTTTCCAGACCTGTTGTGAGGCGAAAACGTCCAAGTGCAGTGCGGCCATCGGCACCAGTGTCATCTGTGGCTTTTCAAGCGGTATCAGTTCCTGCTTCTGTTACTTCTCGCTCTCCAGAATGAGTTAGTGTACATTTTATTGCAGATGTATTGGAGCCGCAAATTCTGATTTGTGATTTTCTCACAAGTATCCAGTAGTTTCTGAGCGTATTTTGACTCCAGATCCCTTGATGGTGCATGTGTACCCATCCTCTTTTGGTCTGCTTTGTCTTCTGTTGAAGAGTAAGAGGTTGCTACAGAAGATTCTATGGAGCTCTTCTGCTATTTAAAAAAAAAAAAAAGTTATTCCAACTTTTTCAAGCTAGCTACTCCTGTCTCTCCTGCTACAACTCTGCTGTTGAGTACAATCTTTTCAGATTCTTTTGATTTTCCTCAGTAGGTGCTTTTTCTTTCAGCAAGAAAGCTATTGGTGAGGTTGGAAGTTGGTTAGTAGCCAAGCGAGCTCAAGGGAAGGCTGCCTTCCCTTTCCTTCCTTCTTGCTTGATTAAGAGAACGCACTTGTATTACAACACTATGGAGTCTCCCTTTTTGTGTGTTTCTGCCTCTGTACAAAGGAACTTCTCAGTACTTATTGAGTCTTCTTGGAGATCAGCATTCACGTCAGCAAAAGTGATATTTTCTTCGGCTGAGATTGACCACCTCATTCGAAATCTGTTTTAAGATTTTCAAAGTTGTTAGTTTTAAGGATCGGTCTATTGGCACCCTTGGTAAGAAAATTCAGGATGCTTCTTATGCAATTTCTCCATCTATGTCTTCCGACATCTTAGGAATTCTCTCTTGTTTGGACAAAGGTATTAACGACAGTTCCTGCCAGATCACTTCCGCCTTTGTAGTGTGCATCCTTAAGCAGTGTGAACTGTGGTGCTCCTTCACAGGTAAAGGAGTTATTTCAGTCCAGAAATCAGCTCTCCTTTTCTCACCTCAAGTTCGTGACTTCCTCTTCCCTCAGGATGTCAATGGGATCACCTCCAGCTTGCGGATGAAGTCAACCCAGGATTTGTTTATGTGGTCCTGCAAGTGCTCCAGAGAGACTCCGTCTTTTGTACCTAAGTCTACTTCTCCCTTGCAATGGTTGTCCTTATGTGGTGGAAAACAGAGACAACAACCCATGACGAGAGGAAATGTCTGCTTTCCATCCAAAGCAATCAAGGAGTCGTCCTCCAAGCCCACCCATAAGAAATAAGAACAGTCTTTTCCATGCAGTAGTAGGTGCCAGGCTCCATTGTTTCTGGCAAGAATGGAGCAGAAGAGCACCAGAGCAATGGATGATAGAGGTCCTTAGAGTAGGATACTCTATTCCTTTTGTCAACTATCCACCTTTATTCCTTTTGTCAACTGTCCACCTTTAGTCAAGCAGCCCATCATGTTGACTGGCGTATTCACTCGACTCAGAGAAGTATTTCGCTCTAGCCGATGAGGTGTCTGTTCTTCTGAAGGAAGCCATCAATAGAGTGGAAGACCCTCAGACCTTTTACAATCATCTTTTTGTGGTCCAGAAGTCAATAGGCGGGTGGAGGCCAGTGCTAGACGTGAGTGCGTTGAATGTCTTCGTCTTGAAGACCAAGTTCAGAATGGAGACAAATCGTTTGATTCTTGCTCATCCACAGAGGGGACTGGATGGTCTCCATAGATATGCAAGATGCATACTTCCATGTCCCCATTCTTCCGGACTGAAGGAAGTACCTGAGATTTGTCTTCAAAGACCAAGTCTTTCAGTTTTGAGCCCTATGCTTCAGTCTGACAACAGCACCCCAAGTGTTCACTTGTGTTCTGGCTCCTATTGCAGGTTGGCTACTTGTGATGGGGGTCAACATCACGCTTTATCTGGACTGTTGGATTCTTCAATAGCTGGTCTTCTTATCAACCTTTCAAAATCCCAACTAGTCCTGATTCAATGGATAGTTTATTTGTGAATGACACAGGACTCTCTTCTTTTTTTTTGGCTTTTCCCTCCCCGAAGAGGGTAGTCATGTTTTCTCACAGTAGACAAGTTCCTATCACTCCCAAAGTGCTCTGCCAGAGATTGGATGAGTCTTCTAGGAACCTTATCTTCCATCTAGCAGTTTGTTTCGTCTTCTAGGAACCTTATCTTTCATCGAGCAGTTTGTTTCACTGGGCAGGCTTCACGTGAGGAACCTGGTCCCAGTGGAGATCAGAGAAAAGACTACGGGAAGGGAAGTCCCTTTCCCCTTTAAACCCAGAGCTTAACTAGTTTGCAGGCACTTCCAACATAGGTAGGGAAGCCCTGCTGGGCAACAAGGAAGTTTCAGGGACATGGAAATTGGCTCAAAAGGCTTGGCACATCAACCTGAAAGAGCTGACAGCAGTCAGTCTGGGATTACACACTTTTGCACCAAAAGCCTGAGGTAGCTTAGTGGCAATAAACTCGGACAACACAACAGCCCTCTTGTACATCTCCAAGCAAGGAGGGACCCACTCATTCACTCTCTGCGAGGCAGCGAGAAACCTTCTCCTTGGGGCTCACGCGAATCAAATGAAGTTAGTGATAAGATTTACTCAGGGCAAGATGAATGTTTTAGCAGACCAACTCAGTTGCCACAACCAGGTTATTCCTGTGGAATGGACTCGGGATCCAGCAGTCTGCTCAGATCTGTGGAAATTGTGAGGAAGACCGATGATCGACTTGTTTGCAACTGCAAAAATCATCGACTTCCACTTTATTGCTCTTCAGTGCCAGACCCAGCAGCATGGGCAGTGGATGCCATGTTTTTGGATTGGTCAAACAAAAAACTGTATGTCTTTCTGTCCCTAGGAGTGATCAGGGAGGTGTTACACAAGTTCCAGTCACACGAGAATGTATCATTGATCCTCATAGCCCCATTCTGGCCCCTCAGGGAATGGTTTCCTGATCTGATAAGTCTGTCAGCAGATTTTCCCAGGTTACTCCCCCAAAGGTGAAAACTGTTCAGACAACCACACATGCTGAGGTTCCATCAAGGATTATCTACCCTGGCTCTGTGAGGGTTCAAACTCGTCCAACTCCTCAGTGCAAAGGGTTTTTCGAGAGCAACTGCAGAGGTGATCTCGAAGTGCAGAAGACAGCCATCCTCCAACGTCTACCAGAACAAGTGGAGCATTTTCCATGCTTGGTGCAGAAGAAATCAAGTTTCTCTTCTCAAACATCTGTGATGGAGATCACCGACTTTCTTCTGTACTTTGGGACATATAGAGGATTTCTTCTTCTACAGTCAAAGGATATAAGGCCATGCTAAGCTCTGTATGTATTGTATTCAGGCACACAGGATTAGACTTGTCTTTGAATGAAGAATTATCAGACTTGATCAAGTCTTTTGATACCTGCAAACATAGACAGGTATCATGGAATTTAGACGTAGTCCTGAAATGGTTGTCTGGTCCTCCTTATGAACCTGCTACACTCAGGAATCTGATCAGTAAGACTTTTCTTGATCACCTTAGCCTCGCCCGGAAGAATGAGTGAAATCCAAACTGTAGTTAAGAGAGTTTCTCTTTTTAGTTGTCAAGCTCTTCCTCCTCATCTTCACCTTCCTCCCTTGGGAAAAAGAAGTCCCATAAGGCCTCTTAAGGATTACCCAAAGATGAGCCATCCACTGTTTGCTGAATTGGCACAGGTCTCACTGACCATGCTGAGTGCTTCTTCCCTAACCACTCTGTCTTGAACAAAGGACTGCTCCTGGGTCTTCAACCAATGTTCGCTAGAAACATTCCAGTTCAACTAGTGCTACTTGCTCCCTCGTGCTTGTCAGTACCAGGGACACCTTATTTAACTGCTGTCATGCTGCTACCCAGTTAGCCTATGGGTCACTACTGACCTTGGCCTCCTTCCAGGCTATCTCATGGTTCAACTCTTGGTTGAACACATGTGCAAAGTTTGCCATTACAAGTGTCTCATCCAAGGCAGTTTTGTAGGTTGCTGGTGTTGGATGAGGAAAGGCTCAGACTTTCCTTATATACAAGTACATGCTTTCTCTGGTTATCAGCGGACACGGTTAATGACGATCTGGTTTTATGGTGCTTCTCTAGTGCCATAAAATCGGCAATTTATGGTGCCATAACATACCTAACAGAGGCACCATTAACCGGTTATCGACACCATGAATTGAAACGCGCCGCCATAAATTGCCATGTTTCGGTTAATGGCAGTTTTTGTTTATCGCCACCCCGCCAAGAACAGAACCCCTGCCGATAACCAGGGACTGCCTGTATTGGCAGAAGGTAGTCCAACAATATAGGATGGTCTGTTGGTGGGCTGTTTGTTATGCTAACCAGCCCGAGAAGAGTGTACTTAAGACTCAGAGGTCTGGAATAACTAAGCACTATTAATAATAATGTTATTCTTCCCAAAGAGTAACATGGAGGCAACAGTGGTGAAGATCAGTCTCCTATAACCCTCTGTAGGTACCAAGTAACAGTAGCTAAACCTACAGGTAGGCACAGCCAACCCTTTCATGTCTGGTGTTAGAAGGAAGTCTATTCCTCCTACCAGACCAGTAGCCTAGTCTTCTTCCTTGAGAATGAGTATGAAGTCTTCATAGTCATTTTGTTCACTGCTCCCATCCATGGCTAGGAAAGATAGGGAAGAGGAAGAATGAGGGAGGGGGATTATGAGGCTGGCAGTTTTCCTCCTCAGTAGCAGTGAATAAATGCTTGCCTCTCAAGCCATTGGGTGATGTGGAGAGATTATGTGGAACTCTTAATAATTCTGTATCTTCATGATGACTACCATTGTGGCGGGATCACAAACGAAGCAACAAGTTCCCCCACTTACTTTGATTGTTCCGACTGATGAACTTTCCCCTCTGCCACACTTTCCTCTTCATGTTACTAAATACATGCAGGACAATTGGCTGACCGAGATGCAGAACACGCAAAACAAACACGTACTCATCTTAGACTCGAGATACTCAGGGCTAGACGCTGTGCCGTCCGCTGGATACAGTCATTGTGACACAACAACCGCTGAATTTCTACCCAAGACAGACAACCACCAAAACCATACAACTCAAAAAGCAATACCCCAATCACTACGCAAACAAATACCAACAGCTCAAAAACAACATGACAAATTATACAATAACTCAAAACCACCACAACAAACCACAACCACCAACACTGTCTCCAACAGACAACTCACAAAACCACCAAAATGCAAAATCAAATACAACAAACCTCTTCAAGTCAACAATCACCAGATAGCCACATGCACAGCAACCATACAATATTAATATCGATCAAGAATACACCCAATAACAACAGGCTACTTCTGACTGACGTCTTTTCCGACTTACTGATTCCTTACAACTCTCCGTAACAGACTCTTGCCATAGACTGCTTTGGCGACTGCTCCAACAGACAACCCAGATGCCTATGGCCACCATCAAACCGCTCCTCATTATCCATCCACCAATTACGATCTTTATCTCTTATCGCTCGCTCACTCATACTTCAGAAAAACACATAAGCAATTACATAGTACTATCATACAGCAACACGAAACACAGCATATCAAACATACGAAAACATTTAAACTCTCAACCCAAGGACGGTTGTACTTAGAAAAAAAACACAGTTCCCCAAGTCCAGGAATGTAACCCCCTTATTCCTGTTATTTCGTATGGGAAAAATGTTTAATTAACGTGTTTTTAATTAGCGTGAGCTCTCCAGGAACACAACCCTCGCATTAATTGAAAAGTGACTAATGGTTTCTGTTCAGTCCCAGCTTCAAACATCTTACCCAGTAAGAAATATCTAAATCTGTTTAAAACAAAAACTAATGCAAGACCTTCTCGATCAGTCTTATCATAGTTCTGTTCTGCAGACCAATTTTTTTTTACTCAAAATGTACAGGAACCTCTTCATCAACTTTCTATAACAAAACATCGCCAACTCAATGGGTGAAGCATCAGCCTCCACAATCAGTGAACTTTCTCCATCATAAGTACATAACAGTGGACTTTCAGCCTAATCTTTCTTCACAGTTTCAAAAACAGCTTGTTCAATTTTACTCCATTTGAATTTTACTTTTTTTTTTTCAACATCATACAAGGGAGGACACTTACTAGAAAACTTCTGAACAAACTTACAGTAATAAGTAACCATACAAGAAAAGACTGATGTTCTCCAATAGAAGTAGGAGATGGAGCATCTAATATGGCTTGGACCTTTTTAACAGAATGTCTTACACACCTTCACCAGAAATATAATCCAAATATTCTAATGAAGATATCTTAACTATGACTATCTCTTATTAATCTGAATATTATGCTCTTGCAAAATATTTAAACCTGTACTCAATCTAAGCTCATGCTCTTCTTGTCATCATATTTATTAACATTTGTTAACAAACAAGCAATAAACCTTTGAAAAATAGCAGGGGAGGAAGAAAGACCAAAAGGTAACTCTTTATACTTAAACAAACCCATAGAAACAAATAAATTTTAATGTAATTTGCATTCTTCCTATGTATGAAACCCAAGCATTTGACCTTCCTTCCTCAAGTATCCTGCATAGTTCTTTTATGCTGAAGGAAAAGTGCTTTGACAATAGAAGATGAGTGTGGAACCCCCACCCTTTTTTACCAATTTACGTCCTTGTTTCCAAATTTCAGTAACTGTTCCCAGTTTGCACTTAGGAATGCTCCTCCTTGATAAAAGACTCTGGTTTGTTTACTTTGAAAAAATACAGATTACTTTTAAAAAAAATTGTGATGCTGCAGTAAATATTTGTAAATATCTTAAATAGTCTTAATCTCACAATTTTGGCATGAAATGATGAAATAAACTTATACAGGCAGCCCCCGTTTATTGTGTGGAGGGGGGAGTGTTCTGTTCTTGGTGGTGTTGGTGGGGTGCTGATAAGTGAAAACTGCCAATAAGCAAAATTCGGCGATTTATGGCACTTAAGGTGGAGAGTTTCAGTTAATGTTAGGTATGTTATGGCGCCAGAACTCTATTATCGGCACCTTTTTGGCATCAATAACCAAAACTCGTGGCGCCATAAATCGCCGATTTAGACAAGCACCATAAAACCGATAACCGGGGACTGCTTGTAGTAGTACTATAGAGAATGCATTATTGTACAATTTCTGTGGTGCCTGTTTTTTTTTTTTTTTTTTTTTTTTTTTTTTTTTTTTTTTTTTTTTTTTTTTTTTTTTTTGACCACAAGAAATCTATGGTTTGTGTGAGATTTTAATTTTTTATTCTAGGGGCCAGTGATGTGAGTAGAGAAAGTCAGTGAATGGTTTAGTAATTAAAACTTGAAATTTTTATAGTAAATTTTTGTCTACTGTATTCTAATAATAAAATAATACATACAAGTTTTTATGCATTTTGTGAAAGAATTTTTATCTATTGTACTTATTTTGTTTTCCTCATACTTCTAGCATATGCAAGTTCTCTGTCATCTGTGGGCTGACAGAAATGGTTATAGAAATCCCAAAATAAAAAATTTTCTATTCAACTATCAATAACAAAGCATCTTGTAACTAAGTTACTGATATCCAGTTTAAAACTAGCAAATATGAAATGTCAAGTGCACGTAGAGTTATATAATAATGACTTTTCAATCACCTTTTATGGTTGAAGGTTTGATTAGTAAGAGTGACATGTCCATATCTTGTAACCAAAGCCTGAAAAAAATAGGTTATTGAATAGTACCTTTACTCAAAATGTCTAAGAACTATTGACTTCACAGAGAATCGGAGGATGGTGAAATATGGTATTACACCACACAAGCCCAGTTGGGGGAAATTCAAAGCTTGTTAGATGCAGCAGACTTAGAAGAAGATCTCTGCAACACATTGCAAGAAATTCTTCCAGAAATGAGAAGGCATATGGCTGTTACAGAGTCCCTCACCGAGGAAAACAAAGGAAATCGGAAAACATGTTTAGAAATTGAAGATGGTAAGGTTGCTTTTCAGTTGAAAAAGTTTCTATTGTTAAAAGTAATGTGTTTCAAGAGATGAATTTTGCATTTATAAAATTATATTTATGCATTGTTGAGTAATTGACTGATAAGAAAGTTTAACAAACTGTCTAATAAACTGATTGCAGAGTACCTACTTGAAACAGTGAAGTCATTCATAATAACACTTCCCAATAGAAGGAATTTTATTTTAATGAATCTTACCTACTGTTAAAGTTAGCTATATCTCCATGTTGATTAAGCAAGTTGGCGTTCAAACAAAATATCGAATGGCTGGCTGGATGAATGTCTTGTTTGCCTGTTCTCCACCAGATGTGTTTTGAATGTCTTAGCTCTTGTCAGAATTCTCCTTGTTGCCACTTAGCTTAGCCGATTGTTGGTATTCTATGAAGTTTGGCCGTTTTGCTCTTGTTTATGGTATTGTAATTTTATTTTCCTAAGATGTCTTCCAATAGAAGCAAACCAATAACATCAGGCTATGTAGGAATGATTTTGGTGTAAGCAGGATGTTGGAATTTGAAGTAAATCAACATTCCTTTGTACCAGAATCAGGGGTACAGAGTGTGATCTTGGAATGAGATGTGAAGAATGTAGGGGAGTGTTCTGAGGAATTTATGCCTGAATATGTCAGATGTAGGAAAGAAGGGAATAGATTGCAAAAGCAATTAGCTAGGTCAGGACTTACATCTGTCTGCTCTATCCCAACTAGTGTCCCTTCATCTGCAGCTATCCTGACTCAGACTAGGCATTTTGGTAATGTTAGTATTGAGACTTATTTTATAGCTCCGCATTCTGCTCCCTATTTGGTTCAGGAAGAGCATATCAAGAAGTTAGAACATGACATTAAACTTATTTCAAGTTTAATACAAGTTGAACTGATTTCGTGGTGGGGAACATTCCGAATTCCTCATGTTATGCGCTCTTTTTCACATTCCCTTTATAAGTAAGTTGTTGGTGCACTCTCTTTTGTGTAGCCCGAGCCTTAGACTGTCCTGCAATAGTGTGCCTTTGGGAAATGTTGCCTACCAGGGAACCAGGTCAGTTCTTGAAGTGATGGGGTTCTGTTCTCTCCAATACCTACTTCATCCTTTTCACAGTCTGAATCTCATTTAACAGGCAGTCCCCAGTTAATTGGACGGGAGGGGGGGGGGGTGTTAACCGAAACTTGGGAATTTATGATGCGTATGGCGCCAATATCCGGTTTATGGCTTCTCTGTTAGGTATGTTAGGTGCCATAACTATTATAGTTGCTTTATGGCGCCATAAAACCGGATCTCCGTTCTTTAAGTCCGCCGATAACCGGGGACTGCCTGTATAGGTATAGGCAGGTTTATTGAGATAATGTATCTGGAGTGAGTTTTGCATATTCTGATATCACATTGGCTCGGTCAACTGCTTAACCAATCTCTCATTTTTTGGTCTCGTCTGCTATCCTATTCCTCTTTCTCCTTTGAAATACACTTCTTCATTCTTTGCATGCTCTTTCTTCGGCTATTACCAAATCTCTTACTACAGCCTCATTTAGTGCTTCTCTTTCAATTTTACAATGTTTAAAGTATCTAAGGTTCTTTTCAAGGTATGGGTTTCTGTTCTCAGTAGGATACTGATAAGTGAAAACCGCCATTAACCAAAACTCGCTGATTTATGGCGTCAAGTTTCGGTTAATGTTGCTTCTGATATTTATGTTATGGCGACACAAATCACCAATTTTATGATGCTAGACTTGCGCCCTAAAACCAAAGCGCCAGTAACCGAGTCCGCCAATAACCGGGCACTGCCTGTATGTTTATTCACTTTCGGACAAGGCGGGAGAGTTGTTGTAACTCCTCTCCACCCCTGCATCCCAAGCTTTCCCATTATTTTTCACCTCTTTTTCTTTCCCTCAGTTGACTCTTGTGGACG
The DNA here is from genome assembly GCF_015104395.2 of Macrobrachium nipponense. Taxonomy (NCBI): domain Eukaryota; kingdom Metazoa; phylum Arthropoda; class Malacostraca; order Decapoda; family Palaemonidae; genus Macrobrachium; species Macrobrachium nipponense. The sequence continues at coordinate 52,859,622 of NC_087204.1, read as the reverse complement.
TAATTAAGTCCATAAGTATACTTTTGAGATACCGTGTTCAAAGTTTTTCTTTGTATTTTTAAAAAGACAATGTTAATAAATCAATATTATTATGAATTTTATATTTCTTTTTGGGTATTAATAAACCAAAACTGTTATTTTTCATAATTTAATCATAAATGAAGATCCCTTTGCTTATAGATCGTAGCCTGGGGCACTGCCTCAGGCGAGTTTCGAACTCCTTCCTACGCAACTATCTCTCTCTCCTTCACTAACTTGGGTTATTAGAGCAAATTTTCTTCTGTATGTTGGCAAGATATTTCCTTGTCTTTTCCTCCTTGGCATGAGGAAATTCTTGCCAAAACAAAAACAAAAAAAAAAAAAAAAAAACTTAGAAGCCAGTGAATTGTTAATAAATCATGATTATTATAAATTTTATATTACTTTTTGGGTATTAATAAACTAAAACTGTTATTTATCATAAATGAAGATCCCTTTGCTCAAAGACCGTAGCCTGGGGCACTGCGCATCAGGCAAGACGGGGTGCTCCTTCCTAAGCAGCTCTCTCTCCTTCACTAACTACGCTAATATCGCCAATATTATGAATGTCTGAATTCTTATTAGAGCGAATTTTCTTCTTCTGTATGTTAGCAAGATGTTTTGCTTGTCTTTCCTCTATGGCTGATAAAATCCTTGCTGAAACAAAGAAAAATAGACTTGAAAGCAAGCGAATGTCAGAGGTCAAACTCGTATGTGTACCCTCTACCGTGTTTCTGCTCACGCTGAAGGGTGATAAGTGACTTCCCGACATCTTGTGACTCATGGAATCTCTACAGATGCCATTGCTCACAATTTGTTTGACAATAATTATCAAAATTTGCAATAACAAGAAATATTGCATTTTCTTGTATGGCTCAAGTTTTTTGGCTTATTGAGTTACTTTTACTAATTACCCTGTAACTGAAAGTAAGAGGAATTTTGCCAAATATTTTGTATACGCATTCTTCATTGCCTTACAAAGCTCCATGAATTTTATCATGACTGCATTTTTTGCCCCATACCCCAATATATGGGGGTACCGGCCAGCCCCCTTAAGGCAAAAGGTAGTATCTGTTGGTACAGTCTTGTTTTATACCTTTCGGGGATAATGTCAGCCCTCATGATCTGGTAGATGGACGGTTGCATCCTCCTGGCATGCTTGGAAAGCCTTAGGACCAGTACCTTATGTGGTGGAGACAGTGAAGGGGAGTTAGGGTCCTTTTTTGGTTGTCCTCCACAGGTTTTCTTCTTCAGCAAATGTCTCTCTCTCGTTAGTAGGAGGTTGCAAGTAGAGATAATGAATGGATCAGGTGGAAATTCGCTGGGATTTTGCCTCATGCTTTTCCTAACTCCATAAGCAATTGGAGATAGCGGTCATTCTTGGTCATTTTGAGACTCGATAACAGGAAGAGATTGGCTCAATACTTTTTGGTTGTCTAGCATATTTTTAGTGCCTTTCCAAGGAACTGTCATACTTGTGGTAGACATGCAGAAACGTATTTCTTTCACTAGTACTACATCCTCGGTCACGCAAGTTCCTTCAAGATGTATTTACAGATATATTTACAAGAAGGTATTGCTGTTCAGTGTGCTTTGGGTTGGTGCACAGTGCCTCCATAAGTTTTGTCAGGGATGTTGATGCACATAGGTGGATGGTGTCGACTTTAAGAGCAAAAATCTTTACTATTGAATCGCTGGTTCAAGTTGGCCAACTTTGTTGACAGTACTCAAAAGGTTAAGGACTGTTACTTCACCTGGCCCAGTTTCAATGCATTATGATTTTCAATTCCCTGAATCCTCATTCTTATCTAGTGATGTGGGGATGGTACTTAAAATGTGTAGGCTTGTCTGTCAAAGACAAATAGGCACTTGCTCTTGAAGAATTTTAGGCCTGAAGGAAGCTTCCTATATGGTAAAGGCTTTCTTTATTAGGAAATATGGCCTCACTTGGGATTTTGTCTGATAATCGGGCTCAATTAATGTACATTCTCGGTGTGAGATTACGACCACAGCTAATGTTCAGTAAATTTTTAAGTAATCCAGAACCATCTTTGTCGGCAAGTTCTGTAGGAGGGATTCTGTAACTAAGAGTTGTCCATTTTATTCTTAAGCGTACATTCAGATTTTGGATTTCCCTTTGTCGTGCAACACAAAGCAAAGAGTTTTAACTACTTTCATTACTTGCATACAACATAAAATGGTCAACACTACACCTGGTAAAATTTTTAGATGTCATAACAGTGGCAAGGCCATCAGAGATGCCTAGCAGGTTTATCCCTGGTCAGAAGTGAAGTCTTTGTGGGAAGTTTGCTGCTACTGCTGCTTTGAGTGAAATGAACAACATAATGTTGGTTTGATCATTCATTCTATGTAATGACAAGTGTTTTGGCAATTGGGGATGCAGAAAGAACATATGACCTACGGATGGCTTTTACATCCGTAAGTTCGGTAGTTGCTGTGGGATTTGAGGACCACTCGTAGATTTACTAGCTTGCAGATGAACATTTGATGGTCCTCATCAGTGGATGTGTTTCCTTACATTTAGCCTGATTCAGACTCATAGGCCTGCCCCTTGCCTACCCCTTGTATCTACTCAAAGTAATATTGAGTGATTTCAAGTTCAAGAATTACTTGCTGTCTCCTGTAGAGCCATTTTAGCCTCAGAGCAAATGATTTTCAGAAATTCTAGCACTGTAGATGTCTCTCTTTTTCTTCCGTTAATAAGAAATCAACTTACAAATTCCATGCACTTCCACTAACTTATGCATCTCCTTAACTGCTTGGAGATGGTAGAAGGTCCCCTCCCAATAAGGGGATTCCCAAGGTATCATAGGGTCTATCCTTAAGTAGAAAACAACTATGGCCTTGTGTCAGAAGCAGCAGTCTGTGTATTGCTGAGGGTGTCATTCTAGAGAAATTTTCAGCTCTTAGAACCTTTTAGATAAAGTTTTTCTGCTTTCTTAGAGATAGTAAGACATTTTTGCTGTCTACTTTCAAGGTTATCATTCCATTCTTTCCTTGGTAGTTTATCATGTACTTATAGATCTCGCTGAGGATCAGCACCATAAGGTGTTGAGATTGAAGCTCCTTCATTTCTATATTAGTAGTCTCTTTCTGGAGTTAAGATGCAGGTCTAAACTTTTATCTAAATAATTTACTATGAAACCTTTTATTTAGCACTATTGGCAGTTTATGAGTAAATTTATTGCAAGCCCCCTTTTTTAAGCTGTTGTAAACGGAGTTGTTTTCTTTTTGCCTTCGAGGTGGGAGTGATGTTAAGGCTACATTTTTCAGAGAACTGTAAGAATTCCAATGTAGCCTCCTTAGTGGGGAAGAAGAAGAAATATTTCTCCTGTTGGGGCAATTAAAACTTAATCAGATAGGTTAATATTGGAGAGGCAAAATTAACCTTTTGTTTTGTGGTTTCAGAAAACCCAGCTGTCTTTGCCAATTGTTAAGCCTGGAGGAAGCAAAGTTAACTTTTTGTTTTGTGGTTTTAGAAAAAGTAGAATGTATTTGTCGAAGGTTAATCCTGGAAGAGGCAAAGTTAACCTTTTGTTTTTGGGTTTTAGGAAACCTAGATTTCATTGGCAAAGGTTAAGCCTGGAAGAGGTAAAATGAACCTTTTGTGGTTTTGCAAAACAAAGTTGTTTTTGCCAATGATTAAGACTAGAGGAGGCAAAGTTAACTTTTTGTTTTGTGGTTTTAGAAAACCTAGAATATATTTGTTGTGGTTAAGCTTGGAAGAGGCAAAGTTAACCTTTTCTTTTGTGTTTTTAGAAATCTTGAACATCTTTGTTAAAGAACACAAGGTCCTCTGCGATGTATTTGATTAGGCTAGTGCATGAGAACTAGCTCCATATTCTACCTTTATTGAAGATTAAACATTCATAATGTGAGCAGGCAATTGTAACTTCATTTAGTGTTATGTCAATTTGTCGCTTCAGGATAGGATTGATGTGGCGCAGTAGAAGTGTATTTTGGTTTTACCCATTTCTACCTTAAGTATGCAGAATCATGTTTGAAAACAGTACAGCCCTTAGTTCGTTACTAGTAGTAGGGTAGTCTTTTCCTGAATTGAAGAAAGAGCAGTCTTTTAAGCTCTTTTGTTTAAATCCTGGCTTTTGATATTTTTGAGGGAGAGTGAAGGTACAGATTTTGTATAGGAGCATAGTGCCACGTTGGCCGAGTGCATTTCGCGCTCTGTTACCAACCCGGTTATCTGAAGTTTGATTCTCGGCTCAGCCAAAGCGGAACCAGAGGAATTTATTTCTTGTGATAGAAATTCATTTCTCGATACAATTAGGTTCAGATCCCACAATTAGCTGTAGGTCCCGTTGCTAGGTAACCAATTGGTTCCTAGTCACGTAAAAATATCTAATCCTGGTAAAACTAAGATATACTTAACTTTGAATAGGAGCATACCTTTATTTCATAAAGGTATTTATTTCAAGTGACTTGTTTTATAGGGCTTTTGGACCCAGGCACAGGGGTCCCCTCACGTTGCTTCTGTTTCATTTTGGCTGAATCGAAGCAGTTTTCTCCGCAAAGCTGCTCTTTGCAGCACATGTATGAGAGCCTTGCTCCCTGAATGGAATCCTACTTCTGGCAGCAGTAAAATCCAGAAATGATTCCGTATCAGGTAAGAATGTTTTGGGTTTCATGCAAGAAACCCTTAAATTTATTGGCTGAGTGGAGTTTTGTCTAGCTGCACTACCCACCATCCTTTTCTTAATGTGGGAATCAGCTAACTTTAGCTGTAGGTAAGATTCATCTCAAATAATATAAATTTTCATAATAAAATTTATTGTTTCGATACTTGATACTTACTGTTAAAATAGACCCCACACAGCCTCCCCACAACTTAGTGGGCTGTCAAGGCGAATTCTGACAAGAGCTAAAACACTTGAAATACACTTAGTGGAGAACAGGTGAACTAGACAGTCATCTGGGCAGCCACTCGAATTTTCGTTTGAATGCTGTGTTGCCTAATCAGCGCAGATACAGCCATCTTTAACAGTAGGTTGATATCCAAAAAATAGGTTTTATTATGGAAATTTATATTTTCTTCACCTGTCACATCCTTTACATTCATTAACACATTTTGTTAACATAAGCATGAGCATGATTAACCCTTTACTGCTGACTGGACGTATTTTACGTCGACATTTTTTGTCTCTCATGTGCCGACTGGACGTATTTTACGTCGACTTACAAAAGTTTTTTTTAAAATTCGCGGAAAAATACTTTTAGGCCTACCAGCCGAAAACTCTTGTATCACGCGCCTTGGGGGATGCTGGGAGTTCACGGATCAAGGTGTTGTTTTGTTTACAATCGTTACGCAGGCGCGCAAGCGCGAATTTCTTTCTTGCCGCACTAAAAAGTATCTGTGACATATCTCGGAAATTATTTCGTCACTTTGACATAATTTTTGTACCATTTTAAATTAGCCGTTACATGGAGTATTATATATGAAAATGTGCGCATTTTTATGTAGAATACAACAAAAAAAATACTCATGATTGTAGCTTTTATCAGTTTTGAGATATTTTCATATAGATAACGATAAGTGCCAAAATTTCAACCTTCGGTCAACTTTGACTCTACTGAAATGGTCGAAAAACACAATTGTAAGCTAAAACTCTTATATTTTAGTAATATTCAATCATTTACCTTAATTTTGCAACTAATTGGAAGTCTCTAGCACAATATTTCGATTTATGATGAATTTATGAAAAAACTTTTTCCTTACGTCCGCGCGGTAACTCTTCCGAAAAAAATCATACATGCGATTGTGGTAATGTTTGCACCATGTTAAATTAGCCGTTACATAAAGTTTTATATATGAAAATGTGCGAAATTTCATGCACAATACAACTAAAAACAACCCATGGTTGTAGCTTTTATCAATTTTGAAATATTTTCATATAAAAAATGATGTGACAAATTTTCAACCTTCGGTCAACTTTGACTCTACCGAAATGGTCGAAAAACGCAATTGTAAGCTAAAATGCTTATATTCTAGTAATATTCAAGCATTTACCTTAATTTTGCAACAAATTGGAAGTCTCTAGCACAATATTTCGATTTATGGTGAATTTATGAAAAAAATAACATTTTCTTTACGTCCGCGCTGTAACTCTTCCGAAAAAATCATATGTGCGATTGTGGTAATGTTTGCACCATTTTAAATTAGCCGTTACATAAAATTTTATATATGAAAGTGTGTGCAATTTCATGTAGAATACAACCAAAAATAATTGAAGGTTGTAGCTTTTCTCATTTTTGAAATATTTGCATATAAATCACGATAAATAAAAAAAAAACAACGTTCGGTCAACTTTGACTCTACTGAAATGGTCGAAAAACGCAATTGTAAGCTAAAACTCTTACAGTCTAGTAATATTCAGTCATTTATCTTCATCTTGAAACAAATTCAAAGTCTCTAGCACAATATGTAGATTTATGGTGAATTTAAAAAAAAAACTTTCCTTCCCTCTGCGTGCGGATTCTCCGCCACAAATCTCCGAAATGCGTACGTCCCATTCTCGGTATATTTGCTCCGTTTCATATTAGGCATTTCATAGAGTTTTATATATGAAAATGTGCGCAATTTCATTTAGAATAAAACAAAAAAATATTTGAAGGTTGTAGCTTTTTTTATTTCCGAAATAATTGCATATAAAAAAATATATATAAAAAAATTTGACATTCGGTCAACTTTAACTTCAGATATGGTCGAAAACTGCATTTGTAAGCTAATACTCTTACAGTATAGTAATATTCAATCATTTGTCTTCATTTTGAAAGAAATTGGAAGTCTCTAGGACAATATTTAGATTTATGGTGAATTTTTGAAAAAAATATTTTTTTACGTCCGCGCGTTACGAATTCATGTATTATTTTGTGATAATATTTTTTCTGTGTTGCTTTTATCGTTTTACAATGTGTTATATACCAAAATGATCGCAATTTAGTACATTAAAACGAAAAAAAAGTAACTTGTTACCTTTAACCGTTTTGCGCACAGCGCGATTTGCAATACAATTTATATAGAAATTTAGTTTTTGCGCTATCATATATTGCATTATTTTATATATGATAATGATAATTTTTTTCATTTCTGATGGTTGCATACTAAACTTCAGCCAATGACAAAAAAGGGAGCCAAAAATGAACTCTTAATCTTGAAAACTAAGCGCGCTGTGACTTTTTGAAAAAAAATATTTTTTCCGCTTCCACGCTCACTCTGAAACACCTCCGGCACACGGGAGACATTTTTTTTTTTACCGCTTCGGTGTTTAAGGGTTAATGTGCATTTCATCTCTTCTTCCCATATATCTTTTACTGTTAATGTCTAGGTAGATATTTTGAGCTTTTTTTTTTTTTTTTTTTTTTTTTTTTTTTTTTTTTTTTTCTTCTTCATGATTGCTACATTTTACTGCTGTCAGTGAAATGCACTAAGTTTAATTGAACATGTTATGATGATGCATTTTTTTTATGAGTGTAATTAATATTTCAGTAATTGGTGTATGCTCAATATCCACTTGCTGGCTGTAGAGTATCTGTTTTGAATAATTGGTTATGCATACAATATTTTTTTTTATCAGATAGTGTATGTTGCATATTTCTTATTTCGAGTTGGATTCCCTTATCTTTGAAGTGTTTTTATTGTGTAACACCATTCATTGAGAGAAAACTTAAATAGTTATTTTAAACTACATTTTGTTTTCGTCATCATCATCTCATTGTCAGTGATTTGATGTTGCCGTTGTGCTTTATCCTATTTGTTTGCCAGACATTTGGCATTTGAGGACATTTTTATCTGAATACTCTGTAGTTTGCTCTGGATGCTAGTGGAGTCTTTATTAGGGCTTTCTTAAATACTGTTTTTGTTGTGGATGCTTGTGGATTCTGTATTTTGGCTTTGAATTTGCCCTTGCCAACTCCTTATTTTCTTTTGGCACCATCTTCCTCTTTTATTTACCACTTCATCCTCCCTCCTAAAATGTGGTTCAGGGTAAATTATCATTAATTAGGGTGTGATAGCAATGGTTAAAAAAAAAGTTTCAGACACTTGTTCATAATAAACAGTAGTGCCTTGCTCCCTTTTGTGCTCTCCCAAAGTAGAATAAGCCTTTTTGATAAGTAATTCAAGTAATTGTTAGTGGTTTAGCTTATGTGGTGGAGCTGTTGTTTGTTATTTATTTTTTTATTTTTTTTTTATTTTTTTTTTTTTTTTTGTGGACTGGGATAAGTCCCAAATAATTGAAGGCTTTTTACAATGATGTAATGTTCTTTGCAACATCCCTTCGGCCCCTAGGTGCAACCACTTTCATTTCTTTTTATTGTACCTCAATTCATATTCTCTTTCTTCCATCTGTCTATCCACCTTCCTCTAACAAATGTTTCATGGTGCAAGTGCAAGGTTTTCTTCCTGTTACATCTTTTAAACCTTTCTATTCTCAATTGCCCTTTCAGTGCTGAATGACCTCATAGGTCCCAGTGTTAGGCCATTGGCCTAAATTCTATATTAAATTCCATACCATGGGTACTGTAACCTACCATAAGGAGATCATATATTTTCAGAAAATTTTTCTCTGTGATTATACTGCATAAGTAATGGATTTGTAAAGCAAAATTTTAGTAAAATTCTTTCATCTTGTCAGTGTAATTTTAAGTCTTGGCTCACACTTTTTTTAACCAAAATTATTTTGTTATAATTAGAATGATAATACAAATATTATTGCTCCTCAGTTACCATACAGTGCTCCCCATTTTTATGTGTTTCACATTTCTGCGTTTCATTTTGTTGCGGAGCTTTGTGGAACACATTATTCAAGAATTTTCTATAGACCAATATTCATTAATTACTGTATTTTCATTTTATTTTCATGACCGAATACATTTTTTTATGATTGAAAGATTATTTAGTACAGTAATGCCTTGAGGTACGAGTTTAATTCGTTCTGTAACCGAGCTCGTAAGTCAATCTATTCATATGTCAAACAAATTTCTCCCATTTAAAATAACTTAAATAGATTTAATCCATTCCAGCCATGTGAAACATCCCCAAACCATCCTAAATTATGAAAAAAGATACGTATTTAATTAAGAAACATTCTCTAAGTTCAATGCATATCGGCTTATGATAATTCAGTACAAAGATAAATTGAATAATATCAACAAGAGTTAGCCTAGTGTATACTATGGTATATCATATACATACGAATAGAGTAGCCTAGCCTACAGTGTACTCTATGATACATATACAGTATAGTAATTAATTAATGTAAGCCAATTCTGGAGGTTCATTGCATTCTGACTATGATAGAAAAAAAAAATGGATACGAAACGAGAATCGGACTCAGTCTGCCCTTGGTATGATTGAGCAATGCTTATGGCTATGTGTAATTATAAAATAAAAATGTAACGAATAGTATGTATCTTTTCCATGAATCTTTTAAAAAGTTACAGTACATTACTTCACTGTATCCAGTAATATTGTATGTACTCTCATATTATTGTATTATAAAATAATAATTTATAGTGGTAAACGTTTTGGTTTGGAAATCAGCTGATGTCGATTAAGAGTTTATTTCGGCTTATTTAACTGGTGGCCTTGATTTAACTCAATTCTGAGCAAATTTTCTTGCTTTTAGTTAGCATAAACGAATATCTAGATACTTTACTTATATTAAACAAGGTCATTTTTCGTTATACTATGTGTTTTTAAGTCTAAATATGACTTGAATACTCTCGTGAACTAAACTATTTTTTTTTCATTAACAGATTGGGGGGCATATTTACTGTGTAAATAAATTATGTGATTCTGTTTGCTATTTTCACTTGATTTCATCATAATACAAGCTTTATGTTATCTTTTATGAGCGTGAAAACAACAGTAAAATGTGTTCTTTGAAGCCAAGTAGGTTTGATTCAAATTATTTTCTCTCAGTTTTATTTACAGTTATGTTAGATGGCATAATTCTGTGGGAGTTTTATCCTTGTTGACGATGCCCGATAATAGTCATTAGCAGCTTGAACAGTTTTCTCAGCTTCAGCTACAACTTGGTTTAAATTTAACAGTATATTTCTTTTGATCTTTGATCTATAGCGAATAAAGTTATTACATAAAATATATCAGTCCTATTGTATATAACGTCATTTATAACACAACTAAGGTAATCGCTTACTATTTTACGATGGTTGAAAGGCAAGCCAAATGGATGTTGTTATTATCCAATTTGGTTGTACTTAGCAAAAGAGTTGTTTCTCGTTCGGTTGTTCCTGGCTTTACACATTTATGCAACGAGTATGCATAACGTTAAAACAATCGTCAATCTCTTTTGCTGTTTATGAACTTATTTAACTAGAAGATGTGACAAACAAGTGTTGTTATCCTTAAAAAGTGCTGGTTGTGCTGATGCTGGACCCATGCGCCAACTAGCGGCAGCTTCCCGAAGCATGACTCATATCTCGGACAAAAATATGGACCGAGTCGCAGCTCATATCTCAAAAAATGCGTATGTTGGGCTGCTTGTATCTCAAGGTATTACTGTACTAATTTTTGAATAATAATATTGGACAGCAAAATTTCCATAGTAAAATTGCTCCTCCATCTCTCTCTTCATCTTCTCTCAAAATCGTTCCTCCCTTCTCTCTCTCTCTCTCTCCTCTCTCTCTCTCTCTCTCTCTCTCTCTCTCTCAGGGGTAAGAGGTACTTGAAATTATTTTTGGATGATAAGAGCATACTGTACAGTATCTGAAATATTCGCAAATTATTTTCCAGTGTGCATTTATTGAAATGCAAAACCTTGTAATTTGTATGTAGCATGGAAAATATAAAAAAACGAATGACAAAGTAACATCACATTCAACTATAAAACTATACTGTACGAAAATAAACATACATGCATAAAAAATCAATCTTTCTCCTATGACAGACAGACAGACAGAGTAGAATGTTGGGTGTTGCCTACATTAAATTTAGTTTTTTAAATATTTACTTGTTTACTGTTATATATATGTGTAATAGTCATAGTTTATTAAACTTTTAATGAAATACTGTATAATAAATCAAAGCAAAAAATATGGCAACAATACCTCCATCATCTGTCGTGAAATTCCTGAATTTGCATGTTTTCATGGTTTTTTGTTTATGGTACAGTAATTTATATTATTTTTTATTAAAAGGATATATACAGTACAGTACTGACATAAAGAGAGAGAGAGAGAGTCTACTCTTGCCAATTTCCTCCTTCAGCAGATCTGCAAACAAATGTGTACTATTAGCTAACAAATCCTATTTATTTTTTTGATATGGTGGCTGCACAAAACCATATCTATTTCATAAATGAATTGTACATTTATGATAAAAAAAATTATTAACTATACTGATTACAGAACCCTACTGTAATATTTGTGTATAAACACAGCAAAATACAGTATTCAAAGTTTTTTGTGTTTTGAAAAAAGTTCGTCATATTTACGTTCTGAGAAATAGCTGAGCGATGCTTATTACCAAAAGAATTATTTAGTTAAGTAGTTAGTTGCTAAAAGAAACAAATTTATTAATGGAATTATTATTTTTTTTATTTTGCATATTAAAGTTTATGATAGAGTAATTCATATTTCATTAAGAGAGAGAGAGAGAGAGATTACGTTATGACAGAAAAATTTTTCGCTACGAGAATGACGCCACAAGAATTTTTTTATTAACTTATGGAAGATGGTAAGGACTAACCACAAAATATTGTAAACCAAGAACTCACTGTAGGATGAATAATTTTTCTATCATAGATGTATTTGTACATAATCACGAAAATACTAACATGACATGAACATAGCATTCTCTTTGGAGGTTGTGTTCCATCGTTCTAAACTACGTACCTACATATTATCATATGCTCTGTACAATAGTACTATCCTCAAATATGTACTTGGACAGTAAATATAGTTTCAAAATCATCTTACAACACAAGAAAATATCAGTATTACGTATATGTAAAATATCCGGCCAGTGTGTTATAGCATGCACAGAACGATGCCGTAGGTCAAAGAAAACGTGCGTGTCTAAATAATAGGAGATACTTGAGAGTAACAGTTGTAGGCTGGTACTTAATTTTGCAACATTGACTTTGAAATTATATTAGGGTGATCTGGGGTGATAATTTGAAGTATATTTTTGTTAGAACAATATTTTAGCAGTGAACTGTTAAAATGGCCAGTTATAAGCATTTTAGGGGTGTTATATAGCCTACTTGAGAGTATCAGTAGAAGGAAAGTACTATAATGTAAGGTTACTTTGGGTGGTTTTGGATGTATTTTTGTTTGAAATGATATTAAATTCTCTTAGCATAATAATGTAAGGTATATTTTTGCTTTAAATATCAAATTAAGTAGTGAAATGTTAAAATTGGCAGTTATAAGTGATTTAGTGTAAGGGGTATGAGTGATTTGGCAGTTATAAGCATTTTTAGAGGGGATTTTTGCATTTCTGCAGATATTGCATATCCACACTAGATTCTGGAACCTATTCCTGTGTAAAATTGGTGGGGCACTGTAGTGACGTATTAATCAAGAACTGGGTCATTGGAGTGGGACAATTTTTTTTCTGGTAATAAGTAAAATTGGCTTTGAAGCTCAATAATTGTTTAAACTGCATACATAATTCTCCTCATAGCAATCTATGTACTGGTATGTGGTAAAAATAATTGTGATCCAGGACTTGAAGTAAAGTTGGCTTGATGAAATAATTTTTTTATTTAACAAGTACTTAGTGGAGCAAATATTTTAAGTAATCGGAAACGGATGACTAAAAGCTTAATTAGTCAGTCCACAGAGCAGTAAAGGGAAAAATGGATGACTCAAGATGTATTAACTCATTGGAAAAGTTTATAAAAGTAATGAAAAAATGGGTGACTCAAGACTTATCAAGTCATGTGGACAAGATTGTACGTATGTACTTTGTGGGCATGACTCAAGACTTTCTAAGTTGAGGGCAAGTTTGTAAGTGTTAAGTGATGAATGACCCACTAAGTCTTGTTGGCTTGACTGTGTAACCACTGAATAATGGTGGCTCAAGATATAAGAGTAAAAGATATACAGAGTAGGACAAGTTCTAAATAGTGGAGAAAATGGTAACTCAGAGCTTACTAAGTCATATAGGTAAGATTGTTAGGTTAGGAATGGTAAAAATGTGATTGAAGGCTCAGTAAGTCAGTTTGGCTAAATTGTAAGGTCTTAAAAATTGCTGAAGACTTAAGCTTGCTGATTTATTAAGTTATATGTTGGCAAGATTGTAAGTAGTACATTACTGTAAATGAAAAAGGTTGTCTCAAGACCTAACTCAAATGAGGAAGATTGTGAGTAATGGAAAATCGGGCAACTCCAGTCATCGAGGATGAATGTAAATACTTAGTGAAAAAAGACAACCCAGTACTAACTTTCTTGTGGACAAGATGGAAAGTATTTGAAAAACATGACTTAGGCCTTACTAAGTCATGTAGGCAAGGTATATTTGCGATCCAAAAATAAATGGACCCTTTATTTTGCATATTCTCATTTTAAGACTTCTTTATCCATGTGAGATTGCAAAAAAATATTTATGTGAATTCCCACTTAAAGGTTAAGAAAAAAATCCGCTGTAGAAACCAAGTTTAAAAGTATTTAATTCCCACTTAGATGCATGCAGGATGATGATATTGCATAGGTAAAAAAGCAGTTGTATCTTGAAATGGCCAAATCTTTTGTTAAGGTATGTGCAAATGCATTTGTATGCTACACTTTTCAAGTGCTTTCAAAATTTTGAATAAATCATCTTTTGACAGTAATTTTAATGCATTATGTGATTAGAATGCATTTATCATATTGAATATAGGTGTGTTTAGTTTTCATCTTGTGTTCCAGATTTTGTAAAGAAAAGATGTGAAGAAAGGAAAGAGAAACAACGCAAACGTGAACAAGAGAATGCAGACAAACTCATAGAAGAGGTAAGTGTCTGAAGTCACTCAGGAAAATAATTATCATCAGTAGAAAGAACCATATGTAAAATTTATTCCTTCGGTGATACAGACCATAGTTTTTCAAAAAGACATAGCTAGAAGAATATGTACGACTCATATAGAAATTAACCTTTGGAATGAGGCTAACTCATTGGGGAAAACAATTTGGTATAAATTTCTCAAATAAGCAATATCTCAAGGTAAACTTCACCTCTTTCTAATTGCTATTTAATAACACATGACTGGATAAAATGTTCAACTAAACTCCATGCACATCATCATCTATGACTCCTCTTTTGTAATCAATATTCAGCCTCCACAAGGTTATGATCAAGTGCATATTACCATCGAATGTTTGGGATAAATTACTAGAAACAAATGAGATAAATTACTAGAAACAAATGAAACATTGAAATCTATCTGATTTGGCTACCCTGCTAGTTAAGCCTACATTAATGTAAATAGAAAACAAGAGAGGGCCAAGGACAGAACCCTGAGGAACACAGCTTGTCACATTGGCCTATTCTGATTCTTCACCGTGTTATGAAAAACCTCCAAGAAGTTTTGATAGGCAAGATCTATTTTGTCTGAAACTGTGTTGGCTGTTTAACAACAAGTTTCTATTAATGTTATCCACAATTTGTTCTGCAATTATGGACTCGAAAATCTTACAAACTACCGATATTAGACAGACTGGTCTATAATTTCCTGGCTTTTCTCTTGACGGGGCCACATTACCTAGTTTCCATCCTTTTGGTGCCTTTCATTGTTTTGCACTTTTTCTGTAGATTTTATATAGGTGAGGAACTACCTCTTTTTTTTAGCTCATTAATTTCTCTTGGATGAATCCCATCTGGACCAAGGGATTTGTCCTTGTTGAGTTTATCTGTTTTGTTTTTAATGTCCTCTTCTGTAAATATTATTTTCATACAATCAACTTACCTGTCAGATATATACATAGCTAAGACTCCGTCGTCCCCGACAGAAATTCAAATTTCGCGGCACACGCTGCAGGTAGGTCAGGTGATCTACCGTCCTGCCCTGGGTGGCAGGATTAGGAACCATTCCTGTTTTCTATCATATTTTTTCTGTCGCTTGGAATGTAAACAATGTTTGCAGTTCCTCCTGACTTGATTTTTGGATTTCATCGCCATCGATCTTCTGGGCTATCTTTTGCAGGGAAGTACTGGATCTTTGGTTCGGCATACGCATATTAATTTGTTTTGATAACTTTGGCTTCGAAAATTTCGAAGAATTGTTTACGTGTAACTACCGAACTTTTCGGTAGACAATCACATAGTTTGCAAGAAGGAAAATTTTAATATTTATTCATAATAACGTGTAGTAAATGTTAGAATTGATTGAGCTAACTTCCTTCTTGACGATGTAAGGAAAGAATAGTTACGCTTCCTTTAGAAGTTTATATAGCTCTCGTACTAACGAGCAGTTAGAGCATTAACATTACTAGTAGTGTGGTATCCTCATCTCCTTCTTACTTCACAGAATCTTCAAATTCATATTGCAATTTGAAGACAAAGGAATGTAGCTCAAAATACGAGCTATTGAAAGGTAAGAAGTGATACTGTTAGTGCAGTGGAGGGTGCGTTCTGTTCGGCTCTGTTTCGCTCCCAGGCCTAGACCTCTTCCAAGCTCACATACCCAGAGGAGAAGAAAGTCGAAAGCCCTTACGGAGGGTTATGGAGAATCCCCACCGATCAGGCGTCCCCTCGGCAGGATCTGTAGAACGTCCCAGACTGCCAAGTTCGCCATTGGAAAGGCGTCCTAATTAGTAGAGGGTGCGTTCGATCGGCTCTGTCTCGCTCTCAGGCCTAGACCTCTTCCAAACTCACAAGCCCAGAGGAGAAGGAAAGTCGAAAGCCTTACGGAGGTTATGGAGAATCCCACCGATCGGGCGTTCCCTCAGCAGGATCTGTAAAACGTCCCAGACTGCCAGGGATAACCATTGCAAAGGCAGCCTTTAAAAAGTGCGTCTGTTCCTTCCGTTTCTTCATCTTACATCGAAAAGACGAAGAATGTACATGTTAGAAGTTCGGACGATCTGGCTCGTTCTCTGAATAAGAGAACACTGACTCACTGAGCGAGAGGCTGAGAGCCAGCCAGCAAGCTAGCGCGAGCCACGTTCAAAAACAAGCCAGCAGCGAGCCGCGTTCCAACAGACTAGCGCGAGCCGCGTTCCAACAGACTAGCGCGAGCCTCGTTCATACAGATAAACGCGAGCCGCGTTCCAGCAACTGAGTGCGAGCCGCGTTCCAGCAACTGAGTGCGAGCCGCGTTCCAGAACTTTTTCTTGGCGCAAGGCGCCTTCAAAGAGAAAACAGACGGCTTAACTAAGGAGCCTTATAGTAGAATGGCAATCAGAAGGATGCTTCCATTGAACGTTTTCTGGCAAGAGGCTCGTATAACAAGACTAGAGGCGCTCGGATCTATTAGGGCGCACGGGACCTTCCACGCAAGCGGAACGTTCCAGGAGCGAGTCTCCTTTCTAGCGTGCGGAACATTCCAGGCGCGCAGAACTATCCAGACGCCAGGCGCTAGGCACAAGGATCCAGACGCCAGGCGTCAGAAGATTTCAAAATCTTCATTAGAGAGAGAGGTCAATTGCGAGACTCCTCTTTGAATTTTTAACTTGAACAACTTTCCCCTGGCAAATGTGCAAGATGTCGCACAGGCGGCCGTTGCTTTTGTCAGAAGGATTCTGATACTAAGAGAAGCCCCTTTTCATTATTCAGAAGACTCCTTTGTTAGGCAGTTCCTCTCAATGCGGACTCTCTCCTTCATCCATGCTCTTCCCTCGTTTTGAGGAGGCAAGAGCTTTGGGAGTTTTTCTTAATAAGATCTCATCGATGTTTGGGTATGATGGCGGATAGAAAATATCTACTTCCTTCCGTAAACCCTAGTGATGAACAGGAATTCTGTCTCTTCCGCGATTTATGAAGAAATCACGAAGATTTAAAGAGTTCCTTGATTAACTTCGTTCCTTAAGGATATATATATATATATACTCTTTCTATCGTTCTATTAACGAAAAGAACGAAGATAGTAGAAGGTAGTAGAGTTTCTGCTGTATGAGAATACGATACGGTCAAATCATAAACACATACCGTGTTACTTCTTTCTGTGCAACTCAATTACAAGTATCCTTCTACGTCTTTCCTAGGAAGGACTACGCTTAAAGGGATTGTTAAGACTACACCTACTTAGCTTCTAGATTTATCGAAGTCTTGTTTCGCTTAAATATGCTTTAATAAGAACTTCCTGAAGTTCGATAATAATTTTATTAATTTCCTTTATTAATTGGAGTAGCTGGCAACTCTGGAAGAGTAAGCGGGGACTGCTTTCGCTGAGAGCCTGAGACCAACGCAGTACGCCTACGCCAGTTACTGTCAGTACCATGTAGGTGTCAGTCATGAGCCGTCGGGCGAATCTCTCTCTCTCCTGTGGGATGGAATAACTTTCCGTTATCTCTCCCCTACAATCGCGGTCTTAACCTCGGATTGAGGGGATAGTAAGCTAACATAAATAAATATTGTATGCCTTTTGCTAAGAAGCTTTCAGTAAGAGAGATAGTACAACCTTTCAATGCTGTTTACCGTAGGTAAAACATTATTAAAGGATTCTATCGCAGCAGAACATTATATTATGTAATGCTCTCAGGCTTACGAAAGCATAGCTTATTAGAGTACCTGCTCAGAAGAAGATGGATGAGTCGGATGGGAAACATTCTCTTTGGGGCAGAACTTGTTTCCCTGAATGGACTATACTACGTATATTAAGTTTTTTCCTACTAAGAACGGAATTAACATGTGAAAGGATGTCGGGTACCATAAAGGCACAGGTGTTCTGGCACATAACATAAAAAGAATTAGAAGAAAGCGCCAGTCTGGCGCAACGCGCCAGAAGTACCAACCTGGCGCAATGCTCCAGAAGCGCCAGCCTGGGGCAAAATTTGCGCCAGAAGCGCCAGCCTAGCGCAGTGAGCCAAGAGCACCATCCAAGATTTTCTCGTTTTAGCGAGTTATTAACCTAGGAGTCCGGTAGACTCTCGGACACCAAGCTCGGTAACGGCAAGATTCGTTCCTGATTTCGTTACCCATTTAATCACTTAGGCCATTTCCACGACACTCTCATATCGCATAGAGCATCGAGAATCTCTTTTTTCGCTCCTATTCGCGTTAACAAAGAGATCCTTCTCGATCGACGATAATAACTGTTAACATGTTTAACATTTATTGGAAAGAGTTGTGAGAAGACGAACAGGCTTCCTATAGACTGCTTCCTTTTCCTACTTCTCCCCCGATTGAAGATGACGTGGGAAAAGCTTCAAGGAGGATTATCTTGCCAGTACAAGAGCAACTGGCCTCTTTGGTGGGAGTGTTAGCGCCTCGTAGGAAGGACGTTGTGCTTCCAATCAAGAAGTCTCGTCCTCTCTCCCATGCGAAGCGAGAGGCGTCATGCAGACGTGAAGCTTCCAAACATATCGCAGAGGCTTCGGTTTCGAGAGCGAGATCGGGAGAATCTTACGGAAGACACGTAACGCCAGAGAGACGTGAGACGTCGTCAAGACATGAATAGTCATTTAAAGCTGCTTTTAGACGCGAGGCTCCAACCAAAATTTTGGCGCCAGTTAGGACGCCTTTTGAGAGCGAAGCGTCTTCCAGGCGCGAGGCGTTCATCCAGACGTCAGCAGCCACACAAACGGGAGGCGTCAGCCAGGACGCTTGGCTGACTAGAAGCGTCATCCAAGCGGGAAGCGTCATCCATTTATGGAGAGAAGCCTGGGCTGTTGGCGCCTTCCAGGACTATTAAAGCGGGGAAGAGGAAGGAATATCATTCCCTTAGCCCCTCTCCTATTAGGAGTTTGTCTCCTCCAGAGGAAAGACGTACTGAATTAGCAGCGGAGACTCATCTAGACCCCGAGTTAGAAGTAAACTCGGAGGAGGAGTATCAAGGAAGAGAAGGACTGTCGAACTATAATGTTTTGACAGCCTTGCTTCTAGAGGAGTATGGAGACGACTTGACTCCTGCCTCTCCTCCTATCTCCGCGCTCGCTCTTTTCTCGAGTGCAAAGACGAAGAAAATCTTCGTTTTTTTTTTCTTAGAAATGAAAGCCCGCCATTTCGATGAAGAGGGCTCTTCAGTCTTTAGACTCTTGGATGAAGTTGAAGAAGGAGTTAGTTAGAACGGTCTTCTGCATGCCTCCAGCGAGACTAGCTGGTAAAAGAGGCATTTGATATCTGACGGGAGAGAATTTGGTATTTCTCTTCCGTCTACGTCAGAAGCGGACTTTTCGACCTTAGTTGACGCTTCACGTAGACAAGGTTTGAACTCTGCCCGTATTACTTGGGGCATTTCAGAACTGGACCATCTCCTCAAGGGACTCTTTCATGTATTGGAAGTTTTCAACTTCTTAGATTGGTCCCTTGGGTGATGTCCAAGAAAGCCCATGATTCTGAAGGACTCGAACCAGAAGTCCTTCTGTGTATTTTGTCTTGTATAGACAAAGCGGTTCAGGATGGCTCGGTTGAGATCTCCTCTTTGTTTGGAGCAGGTCTTAAAAAGAGGACAGTATATAGTGTCTTTTTAACCAAAGCGGTCTCCCACGCTCAGAGGGCAGCGCTTCTGTACTCGCCTTTGTCTGACTTTTTGTTCCCTTCTCAGTAGTGAAGGACATTTCTCGTTCATTAACTGAGAAGGCGACTCAAGACCTTCTGACACAGTCAGTAAGGAAGAAGAAACCTGCAGACAGCCCCAAGAACACTGTCATTGTCTGATGAGGAGAAAGACCGAGCCTACAACCTGACACAGATGCGCTAGATGCGAACATATAGGACAGATAAGAGTGTCCGATGTGGACATTGCCAGACATCCTCGAGAGTCTACCAAGCTCGAAGCTCCGGCAAGTGGGGAGGAGCCACCCAGGCGCGAGGTACCAGCCAGCGGCGAAGCTCCAGGCAGGCGCAAGGCGCCACTCCAACCGGGCGCGAGACGCCAGCCAGGCGCGAAGCTCCAGGCAGGCACAAAGCGCCAACCTGGCGCGAGACGCCAGCCAGGCGCGAGGCGCCAGGCAGGCACAGCGCCAACCTGGCGCGAGGTCCAGCCAGCCGCGAAGCTCCAGGCCAGGCGCAAAGGCGGCCACTCCAACCAGGAGCTAGACGCCAGCCAGGCGCGAAGCTCCAGGCAGGCGCGAGGAGCCAGGCAGGCACAAAGCGCCAGCCAGGCGCGAGCAGCCAGCCAGGCGCAAGCCAGGCTCTAGGCGCGAATCTCCAGCTAAGACGCGAAGCGTCATCCAGATGCGAGGCGCCAGTCAAGCGCTAGGCTCCAACCAAGAGCGAAGCACCAGCCAGGCGCGAGGTTCCTGCCAGGCTTCAGGCTTCAGTCGGGTGAGATCCATTTCAAGAAAGCCCTGGTCTTCTTTGAAACATGGAGATCTCCTAAGCACTTCATTAGCGACTTGATTCCTTCAAACAGCTGAGAATTAAAAGCGCAGGAAGTGCGCGCTTTTGCAAATTCTTGTTCTTTACATAACAATATGTCATATAAGACATATTAGCTGTGTTGTACGGTAGAGGCAACTCTGTGTTGACTTCTCATTACACAAAGGATGTCAAGTTAACCTACGAGAGATCCTTTTCTTTTGGTTTATACGTTTCTGCGGATACGTTACTGGGATAAGGAGCCGACACTGATCCTTAACTTTGAGTTAAAGTTTTTAACTTAGTGAAATTATTGGGGTTTTTGAAAGGAGTGTGGGGATAACTCTTTCCAATTTGAGCGCGAACCCTCGTGTTAGGATCAGGTGATCGGGATCGGTGTTGCACTCCTTCATAAGGTGTATTGTCATATAAGTGGATCAGCACCCATTGACAAAGTCCTTTCAGGCTCTGCCGAGTAAGTGGATAAGACCCCTTCGGCAGACCCACAAGAACTCTTGGCCATAGATCACATATCTCGCTAAAGTTTCTTGAGGTGATGCAGACTACTGGGCAAACACCCACGAAGTCTACCACCTATCAGGAACCAAGGTTTTATTTATACCTACAACATATGTTGTTTACCTGTCTATTCCATATAGTAGCTGTCTCTTACCCTCCACCGAAGGGTGCCAATCAGCTATGTATATATCTGACAGGTAAGTTGATTGTATGAAAATGATATTGTTATGATACAATAAAGTTTCATACATACTTACCTGGCAGATATATACGATTAGGGCCCACCCAGCCTCCCGCAAGGAGACAGGTGGAAGAGAAAAAATATGATAGAAAACAGGAATGGTTCCTAATCCTGCCACCAGGGCAGGACGGTAGATCACCTGACCTACCTGCAGCGTGTGCCGCGAAATTTGAATTTCTGTCGGGGACGACGGAGTCTTAGCTATGTATATATCTGCCAGGTAAGTATGTATGAAACTTTATTGTATCATAACAATATCATTTTGCATATTTAATAGCAGGTTCCGGTATTGAGGTAGTCTTCAATTTTGAAAACACTAGTAAGAAAGACTTATTCATTAACCCTACTTTTTCCAAGTCTGAGTTCACCAGGTTTCCTCTATTTGTCCCTTAAAGGACCTACACTATTTTTTATTGGTTTCCTACTGTTAACATGCACAAAGAATATTTTTGGGTTTTCCTTACAAACCGATGTAACTCTCTTATCCTCATGTATCTGTGCATTTCTTACTAATTTGTACACCATGGTACAGAGTTCTTTATGCCTGCTTGCTTCTGGTGTTGGGTATGGGTTCATTGATTTGTGCAATCTGTCTTTCTCTTATTTTATTTTTTATTTTTCTGTTGACCCACATAGGCTGAGGCTCACACTTTTGTGGATTTCTCTCTGGAACATATCCCCCCATTATTCGCAGGAAATTCACCTATTTGCGGTATTTCTCTGAGAAATATCCACAATTTTGTTTCCCTCATAAAATACATTTTTGTGGTAAAGCTATTAAAAACCAGATATAAAAATTTTCAATTGGTTTTTCTGGTTTTATCTAACAAAATAGGCCATTTTAAGCATTTTTATTGGGGTTCCAACTATTCAGGGGTTCTAACTTAAAAGGGGGCTGTCTGGTACACATCTCCCACAAATACGGGGGAACCACTTTATTTGCTTTAATGGTATACATCTAGAGCATTTTTCTGTGTATCCCTCTACAGAGACAGAGAGAATTTTTTTCATTATATCCTTTGACTGCCAAAATGGCAGCACTTATTAAAGACCCACTAAAATGGCAACATGCTTCCACCCTTCCTGTCAGGTTTCTTGACATTTGTGACAGGCTCACCCTCCTCCTTTCCAAGTCTCCTTTAAAATCTTACATAATTTTTTATTTTAAAACTAAAATCTTACTAATTTGCTCTAGTATTTTAATCTAAAACTAAGATCTTACCAGTTTTCTACAGTATTTTCTTTTATGAATTGATATAGTGCTGTTTACATTAATATTAATTTTTGATAATTACTAAATCATTTATTTATCACAATAAAATACATCTCAGTAAGAGAAGGAGGGAGATATTTTCATTAATTAACCCTCTTACGCCGATTGGACGTATTAAACGTCGAGATAATGTGTCTCCCGGGTGCCGATTGGACGTATTATACGTCGACATAATAAAGTTTTTTTCATACAATCAACTTACCTGTCAGATATATACTTAGCTAAGACTCCGTCGTCCCCAACAGAAATTCAAATTTCGCGCCACTCGCTACAGGTAGGTCAGGTGATCTACTGGCCTGCCCTGGGTGGCAGGACTAGGAACCATTCCCGTTTTCTATCATATTTTCTCTGTCGCCGGTGGTATCAACTTTGTTGTTACTTCCTCCTGACTTGAAATCTTATTTCAAAGCTTTTGATCATCGTTTCATCGGACTTTTTGGTGACGTACCTGGATCGTGGTTTTTGGCATTCGCTACTGTGGACTGAATTTGGAATTGCTTTTTGATTTTTCTCAGTATGTCTGATTCAAGTGTTAGTGTGAGAATGTGTGTGAATGTAGGCTGCAAGATGAGGATACCGAAGGCTTCGGTTGATCCTCACACTGTATGTCGTAAATGTAGGGGGTTTGAATGTTCTACTAATACCTGTCATGAATGTGAGGGGTTGAATGCTGAAGAATGGAAGACTGTAACTTCTTATTTGAGGAAGTTAGAGAGGGATAGAGTTAGACGTGCATCAAAGGGTGTGTGTACAAGGCCTATTGAGCCTTTTATTGATTCCATCTCATCTAATGTTAATGTTTTTGATTCTCCCTCTGTGTCGAATCATTCACAGGCTTTGCATTCAGAATCGGCCTCTGAAATCGCCGACCTGAAGGCTACTATCTCCAAGATGAGGTCCAAAATGGCGGCCTTACAAGGTAAGGATAGGGATAGTGAAGTGTTCAGTGAAGTGAGTGCTCCCATTGTTGTGGAGGGGGCATTTGATCGTCTGCGACGCTCCCAGGCCTAGACCGCTTCCAAGCTCCCATGCCCAGAGGAGAAGGAAAGTCGAAAGCCTTAACCTGTTAAGCGTCACCCACGTAATAATACGTTTACCGCGATCTACTCGGTAGCGCCTTCAACGGGATATTACGTTCAAGACTTTAACTGTGCTTGTCAAGCCGTCAGCCCCGTAATAATACGTTTACTCGTATAGAAAGTGTAGGAACATCATTTGGTAACACTCTCAGCACACGGGAAACTTATGTCCAACCTGGCAACTCTTTCCTGGTGGTCGCATATGCTAGAAAACTGCCTGTCCCTATTGGTTTTCTTTCAATACGCTTCGGGCGTTTATCGAGACAAATTGGATTTCGCATCTTTCACAATGAATGTCCCAAAGAGGAGGCGTATTTCTTCAGGTGAGATCAATCAAATACTAGATGAGGAGTCTGATATTGATAACCTATTTGATGACGAGAGCTCTAGTTCTGAATCCCCCAGTGATGATACAAACTTTTCTTCCAGTAGCGGGAGTGAAGATGACTTTTCTTTGCCGAGTGACTGGAAAACTATCATCAGTGCTATGATCGCTGATTACAAAAAAAGCGTGACGGTACGTTAGCAGCGAGCTCATCCGGGGTGGACGCTTAACAGGTTAAGGAGGTCGTGGAGAATCCCCAACGGTCAGACGTCCCTTCAGCAGGCTCTGTTTCGCATCAGACTGCTCAGGACCGCTTTAAAAAAAGCGTCCTGCGAGAGTGTTTCTCTTCATCTCCCTCTCCTTCACCTAAAAGAGGGTGGAAGGACTCGGACCTTTCCAGGCCCCTGAAAAGGCATTGGAGAGAACCTTTTTTCAATTCGACCCCGGAGCGCTTCTCGGATGAAGCTCCCTCCTCGATCAAGAAGGCGAAGGTTGTGTCGATGTCTCCCTACATGGACGTAGCGGATCGTTCGCCTTCGAGGTCTCCCTCTCCTCCCATTGAAGAGGATGCGGGAGAAGCTTCTAAGAGAATTCTTCTAGCTGTCCAAGAGCAGCTAGCCTCATTGGTAGGAGTTTTGGCTGGAGATCCTCCTCGCAAGAAGGACGTTGCTCTTCCTATAAAAAAGTCTCGTCCTCTTTCCCCTGCCAGGCGCGAGGCGTCTTCCAGGTATGAAGCTTCCTCTTCCAAACATGTAGAAGAGGACATGCTTTCTAGAGCAAGAGCTAGAGAGGCATATGCCAGGCGCGAGGCGCAAGCCAGGACGCCAGCCAGGCGCGAGGCGTCATCCAGGCACGAGGCGTCCTCCAGATGCGTGGAACCAGCCAGGCGCCAGACTCCAGCCAGGACGCCTTCCGGACGCGAAGCATTATCCAAGCGCGAGGCACCAGCCAAGCGTATGGTGCCAGCCAGGACGCCATCCGAGCGCGAGATGTCTTCCAGATGTGAGGCGCCAGCCAGGACTCCAGGCGGGCGCGAGGCGTCATCCAGGCGCGAGGCGTCATCCATATATGAGGAGCCACCTAGGCGTGTGGCGCCAGCCAAGCGCGAAGCGTCTTACAAGGCTGAACAATCATTCAGACAAGATGCGCCATCCAGACGTGAGGCGCCTACTTTTGTCAAGAGGAGCTACGTACACTCTCTTAGTCCCTCTCCTATCAGGAGTTTGTCTCCCCCAGATAGAAGACTTCCTGATTTAACTAAGGATTCTCCTTTGGACCCCGAGTTAGATGAGAACTCAGAAGACGAGACTCGTGGAAGGGAAGGACTGTCAAGCTACAAAGTCTTGACAGCCCTTCTTCTTGAGGAATATGGGGACGCATTAACCCCTGCCGCTCCTCCCTCTCCGCGCTCTCTGAATGAGACCCACCATCTCTATGAAGAGGGCTCTTCAGTCTGAATTCTTGGATGGATTCGAAGAAGGAGCTGGTCAGGACGGTCTTCCGCATGCCCCCAGCGAGACTCGCTGGCAGAAGGGGCATTTGGTACCAAACGGGAGAGAATATGGGCCTTTCTCTCCCGTCTTCGACTGAAGCAGACTTTTCGACGTTAGTAGATGCGTCTAGAAGACACGGTTTGAACTCTGCCAGAGTGACTTGGGGCATTTCAGAACTGGATCATCTCCTCAAGGGACTCTTCCATGTATTGGAAGTATTCAATTTCTTAGATTGGTCCCTTGGGGTGATGTCCAAAAAGGCGCATGACGCAGAAGGTCTCGACCCAGAAGTACTCCTTTGTATACTGTCGTGTATCGAGAAGGCAGTACAAGATGGCTCTTTAGAAATCTCCTCTTTATTTGGAGTGGCACTTCTTAAGAAGAGGACAGTTTTCAGTGCTTTTTGACCAAGGCGGTCTCCCACTCTCAGAGAGCAGCACTTTTGTACTCTCCTTTATCTGACTTTGTTTCCTTCTCAGTTGGTGAAGGACATTTCCTGATCACTAACTGAGAAGGCGACTCAAGACCTTCTTATTCAGTCATCGAGAAAGAAGAGACCTGCTGCTACGGTTGAAAAGAGAGGACCGAGTACGTCTCTTCAGCCCTTTCGAGGAGGCCCTCCCTCCAGAGCACCCTCTAAAAGGAAGGCTCCTGAGAGGAGAGGTAGGTCTGCCTTCCGTCCCTTTAAGAAGGGTTAATGATGCTACACACCTCCAAACACCAGTAGGTGCCAGGCTCCTAGGATTTGCGGAGGCCTGGGCACGTATAGACACGGACTCCTCTTCAATGTCTGTGATAAGGAAGGGATACCTTATCCCTTTCCAGGACAGTCCTCCCCTGACTTCAACTCAAAGGGAACTGTCAGCCAGATACAGGGACCCTGTGCTGAGGGATACTCTTCGACTGATGGTGGATCAGATGTGGGACAAGAGAGCGATAGAACTAGTGCTGGATCAAAACTCCCCGGGGTTTTACAATCGCCTTTTTCTAGTTGCGAAGGCCTCGGGGGGGCTGGAGACCAGTACTAGACGTCAGCGCTCTGAACAAATTTGTTCAGAAGGAGAAGTTCTCCATGGAGACTTCGGCCTCAGTTCTTTCGGCTTTGCGCCAAGGAGATTGGATGGTGTCTCTGGATCTCCAGGACGCCTATTTTCACGTCCCGATTCACCCTTCGTCGAAGCAAGTACTCCGTTTCATGATGGGAGGGAAGGATCTTTCAGTTCAGGGCCTTGTGTTTCGGCCTGTCCACAGCTCCTCAGGTCTTCACAAGCCTGATGAAGAATGTGGTGAGGTTTCTTCACCTCAAAGGTGTAAATATCTCTCAGTATCTGGACGACTGGCTCATCAGGGCCAGATCAGAGAGGCAGTGTTTGGAGGACCTTATTCTGACCATGAACTTGATCAAGTCGTTGGGATTACTGTGAACCTCGAGAAGTCGCAGCTGACCCCCAGACAGAACTTAGTCTGTCTGGGGATTCAGATGGGTTCTCGGGGTTTTCGAGTATTTCCTTCGCAAGAGAGACTCGCGAAAGGCTTGGAGAAAGTCTCTCTCTTCTTAAGGAAAGAACGGATGTCGGTGAGGGAATGGTTAAGCCTTCTAGGAACCCTTTCCTCGCTCGAACAGTTTTTCCTCTAGGAAGACTGCATGTACGTCCACTTCAATTCTTCCTCAAGAGGTCTTGGAGTTGGAAGACCGGACATCTATCAGACACCTTTCCCATTCCAGTGGAGATGAAACTTCACTTGGAATGGTGGTTGCCCCCATTGAAGGAGAACAAGGGAATCTCCCTGAAGGTTCAGAACCCAAACCTAGTGTTATACTCCGACACGTCGGAGAAGGGTTGGGGAGCAACTTTAGGCTCAAGAGAGGTATCAGGCATCTGGGAAGCAGCACAGGTGGCCTGGCACATAAACTGCAAAGAACTCTTTGCCGTACATCTGGCTCTAAAGAACCTAGAACCTTTGGTATCGAACAAAATAGTTCAAGTGAATATAGACAACACCACAGCATTGGCCTACATTCGGAAACAAGGAGGGACCCACTCCTTGTTCCTTTACGAACTGGCAAGAGACCTACTGCTTTGGACTTCCCAGAGAAATATCTCCCTGCTTACGAGATTTATTCAGGGAGAAAGGAACGTAAGGGCGGACAGGCTCAGCAGGAGGAACCAGGTCCTTCACACAGAGTGGACCCTCCACTCAGAAGTGTGTCAGAGTCTTTGGTCTCTTTGGGGGACTCCTCATGTGGATCTCTTCGCCACATTCCTATCCAAAAGACTGGAAGTCTTTTGCTCGGTGGTAGAAGACCCCAGAGCTCTGATAGTCGACGCCTTCCTACTAGACTGGTCTCATGTAGACGTCTACACCTTTCCACCGTTCAAGATCCTGGGACTAGTTCTAAAGAAATTTGTGGCTTCAAAGGGGACACGGATGACCCTGATAGCCCCCTTTTGGCCAGCACAAGATTGGTTCACAGAGGTGGTGGAGTGGACAGTAGATTTTCCCAGATCCCTCCCAAGAAGGACGGATCTTCTCAAACAACCACTCTTCCAGAGGTATCATCAAAACCTCCCCGTTCTCGCTCTGACTGCCTTTCGACTATCAAAAGACTTGTCAGAGCGAGAGGGTTTTCTCGCAAAGTTGCAAGCGCGATTGCGAGAGCCCGCAGAGCTTCCACTAGACGAGTATATCAGTCCAAGTGGGAAGTTTTTAGAAGGTGGTGCAAGTCTAAGAAGTTGTCTTCCTCCACTACCTCTGTGACTGAAATCGCCGATTTCTTGCTATTCTTGAGGGAAGAATCGCATCTATCTGTACCCACAATAAAGGGATACAGAAGCATGCTTTCAGCAGTCTTCAGGAATAGAGGACTAGATCTGACAGATAATAAGGATCTCCACAATCTCATAAGATCCTTTGAAACTACGAAGTCTATGGAACCAGCTCCTCCTAGCTGGAACCTAGATGTAGTTCTAAAATTCCTGTCATCTGAAAAGTTCGAACCCCCTCATCTGGCGTCTTTTCGAGACTTAACTAGAAAATGTTTGTTCCTATTATCTTTAGCCACAGCAAAAAGAGTTAGTGAACTGCATGCTCTAGAGGATAAAGTAGGATTCAAGGGGGACTCAGCCATTTGCTCGTTTAAAGCTTTATTTCTAGCTAAAAACGAGAATGCCTCGAATCCCTGGCCTAGGACCTTCGAGGTTAAAGGCTTATCGAGTCTTTTAGGGAGAGAGGCAGAAAGATCTCTTTGTCCTGTAAGAGCTCTGAAATTCTATCTTCAGAGAAAACACCAGATGGGGGGCTCTAGGCAAGGTCTTTGGTGTGCGGTAAAAGACCCCACAAGACTGATGTCTAAGAATGCTCTAGCGTTCTTTGTGAGAAGCGTCATTACAGATGCGCATAAGATCTGTCCTGACGACGAGTTTCGACTTTTAAGAGTGAAAGCTCATGAAGTAAGAGCAGTAGCGACGTCTCTCTCGTTTCATAGAAATATGTCGCTAAAGAACATCTTGGAAGCAACATTTTGGAGATACAACTCAGTATTTGCATCTCACTACTTGAGAGATGTTCGTGTGACCTACGAGAATTGTTTTTCTCTAGGTCCTTTCGTGTCTGCGGATACGATCCTGGGTATAGGAGCTAACACCGATCCTTAAATTTGTACATACCTTCTATTAGATATGTTCTAGACTTTCTGCCGACAAAAGTGCTAGATGTCGCACTGGCAGCCAGTCACTATTGTTCAGTAAGGAACTCTTGTGATATCTTATTAGATGAGTATTATTATTTTTTTTTTTTAATTTGTGTGTGTGCGTAATGTGTTTTTGAGTTATGGTTGTTGTGAAGAGTTTGGTGATAACTCGGAACAATCTTTAATACTAACATGGTGATTAGGATCAGGTGGTCGGGATCGGTTGTGTGCTCCTTCATAAGGTGTATTATCATATAAGTGGATCAGCACCCATTGACAAAGTCCTTTCAGGCTCTGCCGAGTAAGCGGATAAGACCCCATCGGCAGACCCACAAGAACTCTTGGCCATAGATCATATATCTCGCTAAAGTTTCTTGAGGTGATGCAGACTCCTGGGCAACAGCCACGAAGTCTACCACCTATCAGGTAGGAACCAAGGTTTATTTATACCTACAACATATGTTGTTTACCTGTCTATTCCATAAGTAGCTGTCTCTTACCCTCCACCAAAGGGTGCCAATCAGCTAAGTATATATCTGACAGGTAAGTTGATTGTATGAAAATGATATTGTTATGATACAATAAAGTTTCATACATACTTACCTGGCAGATATATACTTAGCTAAGACTCCGTCGTCCCCAACAGAAATTCAAATTTCGCGCCACTCGCTACAGGTAGGTCAGGTGATCTACCGGCCTGCCCTGGGTGGCAGGACTAGGAACCATTCCCGTTTTCTATCATATTTTCTCTCTTCCACCTGTCTCCTGCGGGGAGGCTGGGTGGGCCATTAATCGTATATATCTGCCAGGTAAGTATGTATGAAACTTTATTGTATCATAACAATATTTTTTAAATTCGCGGAAAAATACTTATAGGCCTACCAGCCAAAAACTTTTGAATCACACGCCTTGGGGGATGCTGGGAGTTCACGGATCAAGCTGTTGTTTTGTTTAGAAGCGTGACCCAAGTGCGTATGCGCGAAATGCCTCCTCGCATCAGCCAGCATCAGCGACGCGTCGTCGGAGAGCGATCTTTTGCTGCAATCATGTTTTTATACATTCAACTTCCCTGCCAGATATATACTTAGCTATAGACTCCGTCGTCCCCGACAGAAATTCAAATTTCGCGGCACACGCTACCGGTAGGTCAGGTGATCTACCGCCCTGCCCTGGGGGGCAGGACTAGGAACCATTCCCGTTTTCTAATCAGATTTCTTCTGTCGCCCGGACCATCAACATTGTTTTTGGTTCCTCTTGACTGGATTTTCTTTTTTCATCGACAATTGATCTTCTTGACCGACTTTTGGTGACGTATCTGGATTTTTGGATTGGCATACGCTTTTGTGGACTGTTTTTGTAGACATGCTTTGGAATTTTCTTAGAATGTCTGACGCCAGAATGGTGATGAGATATTGTGTGAATGTAGGCTGTAAGGTGAGGTTGCCGAAAGCTTCGGTAGATCCTCACACCGTATGTAAGGGTTGCAGAGAGTATGAATGTTCTTTTACTAATACTTGTAAGGAATGTGAGAATTTGAGTGAGAGAGAGTGGAAGAATCTAACTACTTATTTGAAGAAGTTAGAGAGAGAGAAAGTGAGGAAAGCTTCCTCTAGAAGTTTGAGTGGTTCTAGATCTAATGAGCTAGTTCCTAGTTTGGGATCTTCCCCTCTTGTAAGAATTGCCACTTCTCCTTCCTTTTCAGCCTCTTCACCTATTGCAGATCCTGCAGATTCGGCAAAAGAACTTGCGGATCTAAAAGCAGCTTTCAAGATCATGGAAAACAAAATGGCTGCTCTCCAAGGTAAGGCTAGTGATTGTACAGTGGACAGTGATGTGAGTGTCCCCAGTGTAGTGGAGGGGGCATCTGGTCGGCTCCACAACACTCCCAGGTCTAGACCTCTTCCAAGCTCCCATGCCCAGAGGAGAAGGAATGTCAAAAACCGTAAGGAGGTTGTGGAGATTCCCCACCGATCAGGTGTCCCTTCGGCAGGCTCTGTGATACCCCAGACTGCCAGGGATTGCTATTGCAAAAGCGTCCTGCGTGAGTGTTTCTCGTCGTCGGGATCTTCGTCTCCTAGACGCGATTGGAGGGATTCTGATCGCTCACGACCATTGAAGAGGAGTTGGAAGGCGCCGACTCTTGACTCGAGCCCGGAACGCTTCCCTGAGGAGTCTCCTTCGGATGTTAAGAGGGCAAAGAGAGCCCTATTGTCACCTGTAGTTGACGAGGAGTCCATAGACTCCTCCCCTCCTCCTTCTCCTCCTCCTGAGGAGGAGAAAGAGGAGGCTACTAAGAGAATCCTCCTCTCTATGCAAGAGCAGATACCGTCGTTAGTGGGAGTGCTTTCAAAGGAACCTCCTCGAAGGAAAGATACTTCCCTTCCCATCAAGAGGTCCTCTAGACGTATGGAGGTCCCTGCCGCCAGGAGCGAGGCTCCTATCAGGTGTGAGGCTCGTAACAAGAGCGAGGAGCCAACCAAGCGTAAGGCTCCTGCTAGGAGTGAAGAGTTGTTCAGGCGTGCGGCACCTTCCAGGAGTGAGGAGTCAATCAGACGGGAGTCATCTAAACGCGTGACTCCTAACAGGAGTGAGGAGTCAACCAAGCGCACGACTCCAACCAGGTGTGAGGAGCCTAACAGGCGTGTGGCGCCAGCCAGGAGTGAGGAGTCACCCAGGAGGCAGGAGCCAAGAGCCAGGAGTGAGGAGTCACCCAGGAGTCGGGAGTCAGGAGGCAGGAGTCAGGAGTCAGGAGTCGGAAATCAACCATGAGGCAAGATTCGACAGGACTCGTGTCCGAATTTGGTGGCTCTTCCCCAGACAGAAGCACCTCTCCTTCGGATCGTAGGAGGTCTTGGAAAGACTCTTCCTCCAAACGAGAACGTTCTCCCTCTTCCGATCGAGTTTTAGAAGAAGTGTCAGAAGACGAGCTCCCTACAAATGAGGGACTCTAACTATAAGACTTTAGCCTCCTTATTACTTCAAGAGTATGGAGACTCTCTTAGCACAGCCGCTCCTTCTCCTCGTTCGCTCTTTTCAAGTACTACGACAGTAAAGTCCTCTGCTTTCCTTAAGATGAAACCAGCAATTTCTATGAAAAAGGCCCTCCAGTCTCTGGATTCATGGATGGGCACGAAGAAAGAGTTGGGCAAAACAGTGTTCTGCATGCCTCCTTCCAAACTCCTTGGAAGGAGAGGTATTTTGTACGGGACAGGAGAATCTATGGGTCTTTCTCTCCCTGCATCGGCAGACACAGACTTCTCGAATCTGGTTGATGCCTCCAGACGACACTCTTTAGGGTCGGCCAGATCGACATGGAGCATTTCGGAATTGAACCACCTTCTTGAAGGATTATTCAATGTCTTAGAAATGTTCAATTTCCTGGACTGGTCTCTCGGAGTACTTGCTAAGAAGTCTCAGGACTCGGAGTTTCTTAATAACCCAGAAGTTCTCCATAGCGTCCTGGCATGCATGGACAAGGCGGTACAAGACGGTTCGGGAGAGGTTTCTTCCCTATTTGGAGCTGGTTTGCTGAAGAAGAGATCGGTGTATGGATCCCTTTTGTCAAAGGCTGTTTCTCCTAGTCAGAAAACCGCGTTGTTGTTCGCCCCTCTGTCCGATCATCTATTTCCTTTTCAGTTGGTGAAAGATATATCTCGCTCACTAACTGAGAAGGCGACACAAGACCTCCTTGTGCAGACTACGAAGAAGAGTCGCCCTGTAGTTTCAACGATTAAGAAGGACTCTCGTCCTCCTCAGCAGCCCTTTCGTGGAGGTGCAACGGCTCGTCCCCCCTCCAGAAAGAAGAGCTCTGATAAGAGAGGAAGGTTCATCCTTCAGGCCCTTCAAGAAAGGAAAATGACTTGCATATCCTCCAAACACCAGTAGGCGCCAGACTCCTGAACTTCGCAGGAGCCTGGGCGCAGAGAGGAGCCGACTCTTGGTCGGTTTCGGTTCTAAAGAAGAGATACATCATCCCCTTCGAAGACAGTACTCCCCTAACCTCTACTCCTCGGGAACTGTCAGCAAGATACAGAGACCCTGTAATGAAAGATACGCTCCTTCAAATGGTGGATCAAATGTGGGAAAAGGAGGCCATCGAACTAGTACAGGATCCACTCTCCCCGGGATTTTACAATCGCCTTTTCCTAGTACCAAAGGCTTCGGGGGGGTGGAGACCGGTACTGGACGTAAGCGCGCTGAACCGATTTGTACAAAAGAAGAAGTTCCGAATGGAAACGTCCTCCTCGGTGATGTCAGCCCTACGTCCAGGAGATTGGATGGTTTCGCTGGACTTACAAGACGCATATTTCCACGTTCCCATTCACCACTCGTCAAAGAAATATCTTCGGTTTATGATAACGGGCAAGATTTTTCAACTCAGGGCTCTGTGTTTCGGCCTGTCTACAGCTCCTCAGGTCTTCACTAACCTGATGGCGAATGTAGTGAAATGGCTTCATCTAGAGGGAATCAACATCTCCCTCTACTTAGATGACTGGCTGATCAGGGCCAAGTCGGAGAGCCAGTGTTTGGAGGACCTGATGATAACACGAAATATGATACAGTCTCTGGGATTACTCGTAAACCTCGAGAAGTCGCAACTGATCCCCAGCCAGAACCTGGTCTATCTGGGGATTCAGATGGATTCTCGGGGTTTTCGGGTATTTCCTTCGCAAGAGAGAATCACTCGAGGCTTGTCCAAGAATCTCGAACTTCTTAGAGAGAGAACACAGTTCAGCGAGGGAATATTTGAGCCTGTTAGGGACTCTGTCCTTGCTAGAAAAGTTCTTCACTCTAGGGAGGCTTCACCTTCACCCTCTTCAGTTTTTCTTGAAAAAGGTATGGAGTTGGAAGACGGGGCAACTCTCAGACTCTTTTCCGATTCCACAGGAGGTGAAGAATCACTTAAAATGGTGGATCATTCCTCTAAAGAAGAACGAAGGCGTGTCACTTGCCCTGCAGAACCCCAACCAAGTGTTATTTTCCGATGCTTCGGAGTCGGGATGGGGAGCGACGCTAGGAGCAAGGGAGGTGTCGGGCACCTGGACAAAGGAACAGGTGTCTTGGCATATCAATTGCAAGGAACTAGTGGCCATACACCTGGCCTTAAGATTCTTCGAGGAGGTAGTCAGAGGCGGGGTGGTTCAGATAAACTCGGACAACACCACGGCTCTGGCTTACATCCGCAAACAAGGAGGGACAGAGGAAAGAGGTATAACTCTCCTCACAAGATTTGTACGAAATGTGAGAGCAGACAGGCTAAGCAGAAGGAATCAGGTCCTCCCCACAGAGTGGACTCTACACGCAGAAGTGTGTCGAAGTCTGTGGTCCCTGTGGGGGAGGCCTCACATAGACCTATTTGCTACGTTCCTCTCCAAAAGGGTAGAGATCTTTTGTTCATTAGTAGAAGATCCAAGAGCCTTTGCAATCGACGCGTTTCTCCTAGATTGGTCGGGCCTAGATGCCTACGCCTTTTCCCCATTCAAGATCCTGGGGGAAGTACTCAGGAAATTTGTGGCTTCAAAGGGGACGAAGTCGACCCTCATAGCCCCATTTTGGCCAGCCCAAGAATGGTTCACGGAGGTACTGGAGTGGATAGTGGACTTCCCCAGGTCTCTGCCAAGTAGAACAGACCTACTCAGACAACCCCACTTCGAGAGGTTTCATCACAACCTCCCCGGTCTCGCTCTGACTGCCTTTCGACTATCGAAAGACTCGTCAGAGCGAGGGGATTTTCTCGCAAAGCTGCAAGCGCTATCGCTAGAGCCCGCAGATCTTCAACGAGACGAGTATACCAATCGAAGTGGGAAGTCTTTAGGAGATGGTGTAGGACGAAGAAGCTGTCCTCCTCCAGTACCTCTATAACCAACATTGCCGATTTCCTCCTTTTTCTTAGAGAGGAATCGCATCTTTCTGTGTCTACCATCAAGGGATACAGGAATATGCTGTCTTCAGTATTCAGGAATCAAGGGCTGGAGATTGCAGAGAATAAGGATCTCCACGATTTGATTCGGTCTTTCGAGACTTCGAAATCAAGGACTCCGAGAACACCTAGCTGGAATCTGGACGTGGTCCTGAAATTCCTTGCCTCGGACAAATTCGAACCTCTACATCTTGCCTCCTTCCGGGACATTACTAGGAAATGTTTATTCCTATTGTCTCTCGTGACGGCCAAGAGGACGAGCGAATTGCACGCTCTGGACTCTAAAGTGGGGTTTAAAGGAGATGCGGCTATCTGTTCGTTCCAGACATTATTTCTGGCGAAAAATGAGAACCCATCAAAACCTTGGCCCAGGAGCTTTGAGGTAAAAGGCCTATCTAACCTGGTAGGTAGAGAGATAGAGAGGTCTCTCTGCCCGGTTAGAGCTCTTAAATTTTATTTGGAGAAAAAGAAGCAGATGGGAGGTTGTCAACAAGGTCTTTGGTGTGCTGTGAAGAACCCCAAAAGACTCATGTCTAAAAACGCCTTAGCCTTCTTTGTGAGAAGCGTAATTACTGAGGCGCACAAGAACTGCCCGGAGGAATCCTTCGGACTTCTAAGGGTTAAAACTCATGAAGTAAGGGCAGTAGCAACGTCGCTAGCGTTTGAAAAGAATATGTCTCTAAGGAATATCATAGAAACTACATATTGGAGATGCAATTCAGTTTTTGCATCTCATTACCTGAAGGATGTGAGGGTGACCTATGAGAAATGCTTCTCTCCCGGTCCATTTGTATCAGCAGATACAGTACTGGGACTTGGAGCAAAGACTGATCCTTAAAATATTTTAAATGTACATAAACCCTCTTGTCAGATATGTGCTTGGTTTCCTATTAGCAAGCGTGCTGATGTCGCACGGGCGGCTAGTGTCTTTGCTGGTAGGGGACCAGGGGTAAATATGGCTAGAAGGGGGTTACAAATTTTTGTTGTGTGTTTTGTTATAAAGTGTACGTGATTTTATGTTTCGAGTTATTGGTTGTTTGTAGGGAGTTTGGGGATAACTCCTTGCAATCTTTAGAACTAACATGGATGTTAGGATCAGGTGATCGGGATTGGTGTTGTGCTCCTTGAACAAGGTGTATTGTCATGTTAGTGGAATAGCACCCAATGACAAAGGCCTTTAGGCTCTGCCGAGTAAGTGGATAAGACCCCATTGGCAGACCCACAAGAACTCTTAGCCATAGATCAATATCTCGCTGAGGCTCTTGAGGCGAAGCAGACTCCTGGGCAGTAGCCACGAAGTCTTCCGCCTAATCAGGTAGGAACCAAGGTTTATTAATACCTACAACATATGTTGTTTACCTGTCTATTTCAGTAGTTAGCTGTCTCTTACCCACCACCAATGGGTGCTAATCAGCTAAGTATATATCTGGCAGGTAAGTTGAATGTATAAAAATGATATTGTCATGATACAATAAAGTTTTATACATGCTTACCTGACAGATATATACGATTAATGGCCCACCCAGCCTCCCCGCAGGAGACAGGTGGAAGAGAAGAAATCTGATTAGAAAACGGGAATGGTTCCTAGTCCTGCCACCCAGGGCAGGGCGGTAGATCACCTGACCTACCGGTAGCGTGTGCCGCGAAATTTGAATTTCTGTCGGGGACGACGGAGTCTATAGCTAAGTATATATCTGTCAGGTAAGTATGTATAAAACTTTATTGTATCATGACAATATCATTTTTCCGAACTTGTGCGAGACTTTGAATATTTGTGTTGCTACAGGACGTTCATAGAGATGTCTCAACGACGTATGGAACGCGAAAGGCGCGTTTTACCCGTCGGAAGGGATCGTGTGAGGCATATTTTGGACTTGGATGCTGGCGAAGGACCAAGCACCCAGGATGACCTGGCGCCTCAACGCCGTTCTGTGCGGCCACGTGTGGATGAAAGTGGTTTAGGATCACAACGTGTGTCTCATATGCCTTTAGTAACCCCTAGGAAGCATCGGGGCGTCCTTAGGGGCATTCGTAGGAATTTGGGAGGCCTCCAACCAAGGGACATAGACGAGTACTTATCGGAGCTCGATCGGAAGTATGTCGCAAGTCCTCATTTTGATGGTGGTTGGTCATCCAGTGATGAGGACATCACTCCCGATGTTAGTGACGATGAATATTTGCCCTCAATGTCCATTCGAGGCTCACCTCCCGAAAGTGAGCTCGAATTTAGTGGTTTTAGTTCATATGAGGGGGAATCTGAGGAGGGGGAGGATGAGGATATGGGTTCTAGTTTTATCGCGGATAACGATACAGAAAGCGAAGGCCTAAGTGAGGGAGATGGGCCAGTGGGGGGGTTTCGTGTGCAAAATCGTGCCCACACGCACTGGCACGTAGAAGGTCGGATCGTCGCGCCAGCCAAGGTGAAGGTCGGTCGTCCGAGAGCGACGAGGGATGGATGGAGGACCCCACCCCACCTAACATGCACCCATTCACGGCAACACCTGGGCTCACCGTACCTGTTCCTCTCACTGCTCTGGGGTTCATCCAGCTGTTCCTTACGCGGGAATTGCTGGAATACCTGGTAGCAGAGACGGTGGACTACGCTCGGTACTGCCGTGATAAACTGCGCACGATATTATTGTATCGCTGGCGGGGCTGCAACCTCATTGACATGGCGCATTTTGTGGGGCTCCACATTTTTTTGGATTGATGCCTGCTGCCGACGTCAGGCAATATTGGAGGCATAATTTTATTTTTGGTACGCCCAATGTGCTCGGCATTATGCCCCGTGATACTTTCCTGGCGTTGGACAGATATTTCAACACCTTCAGCCGAAGGGCCATACCCCGGAATAACTCCGATCGCCTCATCTTATTGCGCCCAGTGTTGGAATACATTTGTGAATGTTGCAAAAATCTCGTGGTTCCTGCAAAGAACCTTTCTTTGGATGAGGGGATGATGCCTTACAAAGGACGTCTAAGTATTAAAGTGTATAACTCCAAGAAGGCAAAGAAATATGGAGTGAAATTTTTTTTTTATTACCGAGTCCAACACTGGTTACGTCGTGGACTTCTTAGTGTATTCCGGGGTCTTCTCCACGATGCGTGAAACTGTGTTCAGGCTTGTGGATCGTTTCCGTAACCAGGGATACCACCTGTTTATGGATAATTATTATAACTCGGTATCCTGGCCCAGGAACTGTATGAAGCAGGTGTTCACGTCAGTGGTACCCTTCGGTTGGTTCGTGGGGCCCCGAATGTCCTCAAGTGGCGTCAGAAGGGAGCTGTCTTCGTCATCTGTTGGAAGGGTGTCCGACTCGTCCCCATGATTACGACGAGCCATTAACCCATCCAAGAGTTGTGTATGAGGAGTTTCGTGCAGAGCACCCTACCATCATTGGGCACTACAATAGGCACATGGGAGGAGTTGATCTCTCTGATCAACTCATCCAGTATTATCCCTTCGCCAGGAGAACCAGGAGGTGGACCCAGAAGCTCCTCAAGTACATTCTTCAGTTGTCCCTCCAAAATGCCTACATACTCTACTGTGGGTACTACGGTCCCAGTCTCCGGAGGATGACCCACTTACAGTTCCTCGAGGCAGCCGGGGATGCCCTCATCCACTTTAATCCCGATGAGTGGCCTTCCATGTCTGCCCCCCTGCCCCAAGCTGCAGATCTGCCCCTAGAGGAAAGGGCAGACCTTAGGAGGGCCAACTTCGGTCATCCTGCTCCTGCCGCTGCTGCCGACGCCCCTGCTGCCGGCCCCGCCCGCACCGGGTCTCGTCGGGTACTGGACCCTGTGTGTCGGCTGCAGCCAGGGGATCACACACTGGAGCTCCTACAAGGGCGCAGGCAGAAACGGTGCCGGGTGTGCCATATGAATGGCAGAAGGAGAGACACCCGGGACACCCGGTTCTTCTGTCGCACCTGCAAAATAGCTCTATGCAGGTTTGCGCGCCGATTCTCGGCCGCAAATCTCCGAAATGCGTACTTCGCATTCTCCTAATATTTGCTCCTTTTCATATTAGGCGTTTTATAGAGTTTCATATATGAAAATGTGCGCAATTTCATGCAAAATACAACAAAAAATATTTGAAGGTTGTAGCTTTTTTCATTTTTGAAATATTTGCATATAAATCACGATAAATAGGAAAAAAACTATGTTCGGTCAACTTTGACTCAACCGAAATGGTTGAAAAACGCATTTGTAAGCTCAAACTCATACAGTCTAGTAATATTCAATCATTTATCTTCACTATAAAACAAATTAAAGTCTCTAGAACAATATGTAGATTTATGGTAAATTTTTGAAAAAAACTTTTTTCTTCCCTCCTCCCGCCGATTCTCGGCCGCAAATCTCCGAAATGTGTACGTCACATTCTCCTAATATTTGCTCTTTTTCATATTAGGCGTTTTATAGAGTTTCATATATGAAAATGTGCACAATTTCATGCAGAATACAAAAAAAAAATATTTGAAGGTTGTAGCTTTTCTCATTTTTGAAATATTTGCATATAACTCACTATTAATAGGAAAAAAACTACGTTCGGTCAACTTTGACTCAACTGAAATGGTCGAAAAACGCATTTGTAAGCTAAAACTCTTACAGTCTAGTAATAATATTCAGTCATTTATCTTCACTTTAAAACAAATTCGAAGTCTCTAGAACAATATTTAGATTTATGGTGAATTTTTGAAAAAAAATTTTCTTCCCTCCGCCCGTCGATTCACGGCCGCAAATCTCCGAAATGCGTACGTCGTCCTAATATTTGCTCCTTTTCATATTAGGCGTTTTATAGAGGTTCATATATGAAAATGTGCGCAATTTTATGCAGAATACAAGAAAAAATATTTGAAGGTTGTAGCTTTTCTCATTTTTGAAATATTTGCATATAAATCACAATAAATATGGAAAAAAACTACGTTCGGTCAACTTTGACTCGACTGAAATGGTTGAAAAATGCATTTGTAAGCTAAAACTCTTACAGTCTAGTAATATTCAGTCATTTACCTTCACTTTAAAACAAATTTATCTTCACTTTAAAACAAATCGAAGTCTCTAGAAAAATATTTAGATTTATGGTGAATTTTTGAAAAAAAAACTTTTCTTCCCTCCGCCCGCCGATTCTCGGCCGCAAATCTCCGAAATGCGTACGTCACATTCTCCTAATATTTGTTCCTTTTCATATTAGGAGTTTTATAGAGTTTTATATATGAAAATGTACGCAATTTCATGTAGAATACAACAAAAAATATTTGAAGGTTGTAGCTTTTCTCATTTTCAAAATATTTGCATATAAACTATGATAAATAGGAAAAAAACTGTTCGGTCAACTTTGACTCAACCGAAATGGTCGAAAAACACAATTGTAAGCTAAAACTCTTACAGTATAGTAATATTCAGTCATTTATCTTCACTCTAAAACAAATTCGAAGTCTCTAGAACAATATTTAGATTTATGGTGAATTTTTGAAAAAAACTTTTTCCTTCCCTCCGCCCGCGAATTCACGGCCGCAAATCTCCGAAATGTGTACGTCGCATTCTCCTAATATTTGCTCATTTTCATATTAGGCGTTTTATAGAGTTTTATATATGAAAATGTGCGCAATTTCATGCAGAATACAACAAAAAAAATATTTGAAGGTTGTAGCTTTTCTCATTTTCGAAATATTTGCATATAAAAAAAATATATATATAAAAATTTCGACATTCGGTCAACTTTAACTCGTCTGAAATGGTCGAACACTGCAATTCTAAGCTAAAACTCTTACAGTATCGTAATATTCAATCATTTGTCTTCATTTTGAAACTAATTGGAAGTCTCTAGAACAATATTTAGATTTACAGTGAATTTTTGAAAAAAACATTTTTTTAAGTCCGTGCGTTACGAATTCATGCATCATTTTGTGATAATATTTTTTCTGCGTTGCTTTGTTCGTTTTACAATATGTTATATATCAAAATGGTTGTAATTTAGTGTACAATACAACGAAAAAAAAAAGTAACTCGTTAGCTTTAACCGTTTTTCGCACAGCGCGATTTGAATACAATTATATATGAAATTTTTTTTGCGCATTCATATATCGCATTATTTATATATGATAATGATATTTTTTTATTTCTGATGGTTGCATACTAAACTTCAGGCAATGACAAAAAAAGGAGCCAAAAATGAACTCTTATAATTTAATCTTGTTAAACTTTACAGTATTAATCAATATTTGAAAATTAATTTTTGTATCATGAAAATGTATTTAGTCATGAAAGCAACATCAAAATACGTACACTAATTACTGAATATGTATTGTTGGAAAATCCGCGAATGAGCGAGTCCTCTCGCGAAAATTTTTTAAGATAGGTTCACAGAAAAATCCAGAAATAGGTGAGGCTGCAAATGTCAAGATGCAATAAGGGCGTTGGCTATATATAGTATATATATAATATATATATATATATATATATATATATATATATATATATAGATATATATATATATATATATATATATATTATATATATATATATATATATATAATATTATATTTATTATGTATATTATAATATATATTTTTGTACATGAACTTCCCTGCCAGATATATACTTAGCTTAGGTCTCTGACGTCACGACAGAAAATTCAAAAACTCGCGGCACACGCTACAGGTAGGTCAGGTGATCTACTTACACCCGCCGCTGGGAGGCGGGTGTAAGAACCAGTCCCCCTTTCTTGTCAGATTATTTTCTGTCGCCGGCTGGACAACACCTGTTGTTCAGTCCTTACGATAGTTAAAATTCGTTCTCGTTGCCGACGATTTGGATTTTGGTGAAGTACCCTTTGTTTGTTGGCTTGGCATACGCTTTTTGGACTGTTTTTTTTATTTTTCTTTTGGATTTCTCTTACATATCTATAATCATGGATGATTCTGAAGTTAAGAAACCTAGTTTATTTAGGGTTTGTTCAGAGAAGGAATGTAAAGTTAGGCTTCCTAAAGCTGCATTAGATCCTCACTCGGTATGTGCGTCGTGTAGAGGGAATGAATGCTCTTTTATTAACCCTTGCAAAGAGTGTGAGAATTTGGATGAGGATGGTTGGAAGGCTCTCTCTTCTTATGTGAGAAAGTTAGAGAAGATAGGGTGCGCAAGGCTTCTTCAAAGAGTTCTAGTAGATCGAGTGTGAGTGAAGTTGACGCTGAGAATCCTGTAGTAGAAGTAGTTCCTTCTCCAGTTTCAGCCCCTGCGCCCAGCTTTGAACCCGAAGATTCGTTTTCGGAAGTTGCTTCTGGGAGAGCCTCGATCAGGAGTAAGGAGAGCCTCGCTCGCTCTCGACAAGGTAAGAGTGATGATAGTGCAAGTGATCAGTGCAGTGCCCCTAGTGCAGTGGAGGGTGCGTCTGACCGGCTCACTAACGCTTCCAGGCCTAGACCTCTTCCAGACTCCCAGACCCAGTGGAGGAGGAAAGTCGAAAGCCGCAGGAAGGTTAGGGAGAACCCCCACCGGTCAGGCGTCCCCTCGGCAGTTCCTGTTGCTCGTTCCCAGGCTGCCTTGGATCGAACCAAGAAGGAGTTATTGCGCCAGTGCTTCTCGTCATCTTCGTCGCCTTCTCCTCAGCGTAGATGGAGCGCATCGGAGTCGTCTCGCCCTCTCAAGAGGCCCTGGAAGGATCCTTGCGCCCTTCCTTCCAGCCCCGAATCCTTCGTGGAAGAGCCAGAAGTGGAACGCAAGAGAACCAAGATTTCGTCCGGTTACGCTTCTCCTGTTCGCTCTCGGACTTCGTCCCTGTAGAGGAGTTTAAGAGATCTCCTGCGCGTATCCTGGCGGGTCTGCTGGCGCAGATTGCGGCTTTAGCGGAGTCTATTGCCGGGACTTCTCATCGTCGGAAGGACGCCTCACTTCCGGTGAAGAAGTCTAAGAACGTTCCTTCGGCTAAATCTCCTTTGGCTAGAAAAGCTTTTGAGCCTGTTAGTAGGAGGTCAGAAGTGCAGGCTGGAGCTCGGGATCTTTCTCAGAGTAGGCTCTCCTCTCTTCCAGCAAGAGTTGTGAGCATGTAAGGCGTAAGGAGCCAGACAGGCTCTCTCCTCAGGATTTCCGCTCCTCTTCAGTTAGGCGTCAAGAGCTTGACAGACGTCAAGAGCCTCGTTTTCGTCAGGAGCGAAGGAAGAGTTCTTCGCCTGGTGGCCACTCTCCTTTTGACGGACGCTCGGAGCCTAGTAGGCGTCAAGAGCCTAGTAGGCGCCAAGAGCCTGGTAGGCGGCAACGGAAGTTTTCTCCTCCGTTAGATCATCAATCCCAGATTGGATAGGCGCTAACAGAAACCCTTGTCAGCCTTGGTAAGCGCCGCGCTTCTGACAGGGATTCATCTGTGGATGTTTTTCTCTCCCCGTGGCAGGCGTCAAGAGCCTGGCAGGCGTATTGAGGATGGCAGGCGCCAAGAGCCTAGCAGTCGCAGAGAGCCTGATAGGCGCTCTCCCTTATCCAGACGCTCTTCTGTGGAGTTAGAATCTGTTTCCGACAGACGGGCCTCCACTTGTAGGCGCTCTCCTAGTAGGCGCTCCCCAAGTAGGCACTCTCCTAGCAGGCGCTCCCCAAGTAGGCTCTCTCCTGGGAGGCGCTCTCAAAGTAGGCGCTTCTCCTAGTAGGCGCTCTCCAACTAGGCGCTCTCCCAAGTAGGCTCTCTCCTGGGAGGCGCTCTAAAGTAGGCGCTCTCCTGGTAGGACGCTCCCCGCCCCGGTAAGCGCTCTCCCAGTGGTTTTTCCTTCTAGTAGGCGCTCTCCGAACAGGCGCTCTCCAAGGATTAGCTCTCCTCTGGGCAGTAGAGCTTCTAGACGTCATTCTTCGGAAGAATTTGTTGCTGATTCGGAGGAAGATTTGCCCAAGGATGCTTCGGTTTCTTCGTATAAGAGACTTACAGACCTCCTCTTGCAAGATTTTGGGGAGTCTCGTTTCGGCCGTTGCTCCTCCGTCTCCTCCGTCCTTATTTTCAACGACCAATACGGCTAAGAAGTCTTCAGTCGTTAAGATGAAGCCTACAGTGTCTATGAAGAAGGCTATGAAGAACTTTGACGACTGGTTGCTTTCAAAAGAAGAGAAGGGCAAGACAGTTTTTTCTTTTCGCCCGTCCAAGCTGACGGGTAAGATGGGGTTCTGGTACGAGTCAGGAGAGCCCTTGGGTCTAACTCTTCCCTCTTCTGCAGACTCGGACTTCTCTTCGTTGGTTGATTCCGCACGTCGCTCGGCGCTGAATTCTGCGAAGACGCAGTGGGGTATGAGCGAGTTGGATCACCTTCTGAAGGGAATGTTCCGAGTCTTAGAAGTTTTTAACTTTCTTGAC
Source organism: Macrobrachium nipponense (assembly GCF_015104395.2). Classification (NCBI taxonomy): domain Eukaryota; kingdom Metazoa; phylum Arthropoda; class Malacostraca; order Decapoda; family Palaemonidae; genus Macrobrachium; species Macrobrachium nipponense. Next base: position 52,815,296 of record NC_087204.1, on the reverse strand, counting down.
TGGACCCTTGGAGTGTTGGCTAAGAGGACTCAAGAGCAAGACACTCGCCTGAAGACCTCCACGCAGTTCTGTCTTGCATGGACAAGGCAGTGAGAGACGGTTCCGGGGAAATTGCTTCACTTTTTGGTGCAGGAGTGGTAAAGAAGAGGGCCGTTTTTCTGCTCTTTTCTTACCAAGGCGGTTTCTCACGCACAGAGAGCTTCCTTGCTGTATTCACAGCTTTCCCCGCAACTCTTCCCCAAGAAGACTATTAATGATATCTCCAGCTCGTTATCAGCAAAAGCGACGCAGGATATGCTAGCTCGCTCGGCTAGAATTCCGAAACCTTCGTTTCAGCAGAAGACGAAGAAAGAGGCTCAAAGTAGGCAAGAACCCTTTCGAGGAGGACCTTCGTCTCGCTCTTCTTCCTCCAGAGGTTCGAGACCACCTAGAAGAGGAAGGACCTTCTCCCGGTCTATTAGGGCCAAGAAGTAGTTCGGGTGTCCTCCAGACAACTGTGGGTGCCAGACTCTGAACTTTGCAGATGTCTGGGCACGAAAGGGGGCGGACAAATGCTGGTCGCGATCATCAAGAGGGGATACCTCATTCCCTTTATTTCGAGAACCACCCTTGACCACCACTCCAAGGGCACTGGTGGCCAAATACAAAGACCCACTAATGAATCAAGCCCTCCGCTCTAGCGGTAGAGCTGATGTTAGAGAAAGAGGCAATAGAGATGGTTCAGGACCCTCTTTCAGCGGGGTTCTACAACCGTCTGTTCCTAGTTCCCAAGAACTCAGGAGGATGGAGACCGGTTCTGGACGTAAGCGCCCTGAATGTCTTTGTGAAGAAGAGGAAGTTCGCTATGGAGACGACGTCATCAGTCTTAGCAGCTCTTCGTCCCGGGGACTGGATGGTGTCGCTGGACCTTCAGGACGCTTACTTCCATGTACCGATCCATCCTTCTTCTCGCAAATATCTCAGATTCATGTGGGGGAGGGAACGTTTTTCAGTTCAGGGCCCTATGCTTCGGCCTTTCCACGGCCCCCCAAGTATTCACAGGACTGATGAAGAACGTTGCCCAGTGGCTTCATCTCGAGGGAGTGAGGATTTCCCTCTACTTGGACGATTGGCTTATCAGGGCCAAATCCAAGGAGAAATGTCTGGAGGACTTACTAGTGACGTTGGATCTAGCAGCTTCTCTGGGTTTGCTAGTGAATTTCGAGAAGTCACAGTTAATCCCCAGTCAAGAGCGTATCTATCTGGGGATTCTGATGGCTTCTCAGGTTTTTCGGGCGTATCCGTCCCAGAGAGGATAACCCGAGGTTTGGAGAAGGTAGCAAATCTTTTCTAGAGAAAGATGTATGCACAGCGAGGGAGTGGATGAGTCTGTTGGGGACACTCTCCTCGCTGGAGCAATTCGTTTCTCTAGGAAGGTTGCACCTCAGACCCCTACAGTTCTTCCTGACGAGGAACTGGGATTGGAAATCTCAAGGTCTGGACTTTGCGTTCAAGATTTCGCAAGAGATAAAGGAGGATCTACGTTGGTGGCTAGACCCTCTATTGTTCAAGGAAGGCCTTTCCTTGCAGGTTCGGAACCCCAACCTAGTGTTGTATGCAGACGCTTCGGACAAAGGTTGGGGAGCTACTCTCGGGTCGAGAGAAGTGTCAGGCACCTGGATGGGGGATCAGGTGTCCTGGCACATCAACAAGAAGGAGCTAACAGCGATTTGGTTAGCTCTCAAGACCTTCGAACCCCTCGTAAAAGGGAAATATGTTCAGATCAACTCCGACAACACTACAGCCCTGGCTTACATTCGGAAACAGGGGGGGACTCACTCTTTCTCCCTGTACGAGACAGCGAGATCGCTCCTCTTGTGGTCAGAGGAAAGGAACATAGGCTTCTCACCAGGTCGTACAGGGAGAAAGAAATGTCAGAGCGGATCTGCTAAGCAGAAGGAATCAAGTCCTTCCCTCAGAGTGGACTCTGCACGCGGACATATGCCAGGAGCTGTGGAGGACGTGGGGCAGGCCCCATCTCGATCTATTTGCGACCTCCAGGAATGCGCGGATAGATCTATACTGCTCCCCTATTGCAGACCCAAGAGCAGTGGCAATAGATGCATTCCTGATGGATTGGAGGAATCTGGATCTTTACGTGTTCCCGCCTTTCAAGATTATAGGGGAAACGTTAAGGAAATTCGCAGCGTCAGAGGGAGCAAGGATGACGATAGCTCCGTTCTGGCCCGCCCACGACTGGTTCACAGAGGTACTGGAATAATGGCTGGTGGATGTCCCAAGATCCCTACCTCTAAGAGTCGATCTGCTCAAACAGCCCCACTTCGACAGGTTTCACAAAAAACCTCCCCGCTCTCAGTCTGACTGGATTCAGACTATCAAGAGTCTCGTCAGAGCTAAGGGCTTTTCGGCAAAGTCTGCAAGGGCTATTGCCAATGCACGTAGACCTTCCACATCTAGAGTCTACCAGTCGAAGTGGGATGTTTTCGACGCTGGTGCAGGACTCATAAAGTTTCCTCCTCCAGTACCTCTGTGACTCAGATTGCAGATTTCCTTATCTTCCTGAGGGAAAAATGCGGGTTGGTTGTCTCCACCATCAAGGGATACAGGAGCATGCTTTCCTCAGTTTTCGTCATAGAGGATTAAACATATCTGAGGACAAGGACCTCCATGATTTAATCAGATCGTTTGAAACGGTTAAAAGAACCTCCTCCTCCTTAGTGCCTAGCTGGAATCTTGATGTCGTGCTGCTCTTCCTGAGGTCCTCAAGGTTCGAACCTCCCCATGCTGCTTCGTTCAGAGACCTTTCGATGAAGACTCTTTTTCTCTGTGCGTTAGCGTCAGCGAAGAGGGTCAGCGAGCTGCAGGCTCTAGAAAGTGAGGTAGGTTTCCAAGGAGCTCCGCGGTTTGCTTCTTTCTTCCGGCTTGGCTTTCCTAGCCAAGAATGAAAACCCTTCTTCGCCGTGGCCCAGGAGCTTCGAAATCAAAGCTTATCCTCCTTAGTTGGGACAGAAGAGGAGAGATCTCTTTGCCCGGTGAGAAGCCTGAAATATTATCTTCAGAGGAAGAAAAGACTTGCTGCTAATGAGAGCAATCTCTGGTGCTCTGTAAGGGACCCCAGTAGGCCCTTATCTAAAAATGCACTCTCATTCTTTATCAGGAATATTATTAGAGAAGCACACACTTCTTGCAATCAGCAACAGTTTAACCTTCTGAAAGTCAAGGCGCACGAAGTACGGGCCATCGCGACGTCTTTGGCTTTCAAGAAGAATTTGTCATTACAAAACCTTATGAAGGCCACTTTTTGGAGGTGTGAATCAGTCTTCTCTAATCACTACCTAACGGGACGTATCGATTACGTATGATAAGTGTTTTTGGGCTAGGCCCTTACGTATCGGCGGATTCAGTGCTGGGGCAGGGAGCTGAAACACATCCTTTTTAGTCCTTTTTCCCTGTTAGTTTTAAGTTTGAGTTTTTTTTTTGGTTGTACGAAGGAGGTTGCAGGAGGCAGCTCCTTCTTTCGTATACTAATGTTAGTATTTGGTTAGGTATCGGTTGTGCTTGAGGCTCCTTGCAATTGGTAGTGATAGGCTCTGGCATGTAAGCGGGTTGATCCCCATTGACCAGATCCTGCTTGGATTCTGCCAAGTAAGTGGACTCAGTTCCCATTGGTAGACCCAAAGAGTTCTTCAGCCATAGGTCACGCCCTCGCTGAGACACTTTAGGCAACGCAGACTAATAGACAGTAACTATCAAGTCTTCTGCCTAAATCAGGTAAGAACCAGAGGTTTATATTATGTATTCCTTTAACATGTGTTGTCCCCACTTTCTAAGTAAGTATGTGTCTCTTTCCCTCCACCAAGGGTGTCAATCAGCTAAGTATATATCTGGCAGGGAAGTTCATGTACAAAAATGATATTGTTAGTATACAATAAAGTTTTGTACATACTTACCTGGCAGATATATACGATTGATGGCCCGCCCAGCCTCCCCTCAGGAGACAGGTGGAAGAAAATAACCTGACAAGAAAGGGGGACTGGTTCTTACACCCGCCTCCCAGCGGCGGGTAAGGTAGATCACCTGACCTACCTGTAGCGTTGCCGCGAGTTTTGAATTTTCTGTCGTGACGTCAGAGACCTAAGCTAAGTATATATCTGCCAGGTAAGTATGTACAAAACTTTATTGTATACTAACAATATCATATATATATATATATATATATATATATATATATATATATATATATATATATTATAGATTATATATATATATATATATATATATATATATATATTATATACACACACACACACACACACACACACACACACACACACACACACACACACACACACACACACACACACACACACACACACCACAGGAAATTACAGGCAGATCAGTACCAAGTGCTTTCCCTGTGATGCATGAATAAATATGGGAAAGCGCTTGATGCTGATCTGCCTGTTATTTTCCTGTGGTATTCACTTGTATAATGAAGTTCTCTGTATCTACTGTGATTTTTTAAGCATATGTATATATGTGTGTAAATATTATTTAAATAAATCTTGTTACTGCAGACCCTGTGTGTAACATTGATGTCTGGATAGCACAAAAATTGATAAACATGGGAGTAGTGTTTGTGACAGGCTTTTGCACACCAGCATGTAGTATTTAGCGGTCTCTTCAGAGGGACTGAGTGTCTGGGACAATTTTATTCTTGAATGTACATAATGAGGTGAAGGTCCTAAAAACATGGGACTTGCACCATTATAGTTGATAACTTGATAGGTTTGGAACGTCTGGACTAATAGTGAAATCAGTCAGATCAGCCATATCAACTTATTTGTTGAAAGGCAAAGGATGTCTAAACTTACTTATAGCAACACTTCTTAAAGGTCCCAGAAAGGCTGACCTAGTAGTTACAAATATTTTTGGGGTAAATTATACCAAATTCATCAGTCTTTTGAATCTTAGGTTTAGAACTGCAAGCGTATCAAGACTAACTGAAGCATCAAGGTTTGATATGAATTGTTGTGAGTAAAAAAAAACTTTGCCTTGCTTTTTTTCAGAATTTATGAATGCCATTAATCATAGAAAGTTATTTTTCCATGAAAGATCACACTTAAATTTAACTTATTGGATAGGTAGGGAAAACCAGTCATAAAACTTACATTATGAGTTGTAATAAGTTTTTTCTTTCATTATGGCCTTCTCCACTCCATGCACTTATGCAATAGCATACAGGTGGTTCAGAGTTTAAAAAAAATTGAAATTACCGTTAAGTTTAATATCCAGTAATCATGGGGAAATTTGCTTATTTATGGTTAGTATGTTGCTTGAGACTTGAGGATAATTTGAATCATTATGGCTTAAGTACAGTAAAGTAATACACTATTTAAAAAACATAATGTATTACATATGTTTTGTGTGTTCCAGATAAAGGAAGAGGTGGAAGTGAAGGAAGAACCTATTGAAATAGGTGAAAACAAAGAGGTGGAAGTGAAGGAAGAAATAGGTGAAAACAAAGAAAGCATTGACAAATCTCAAGTGAAAGAGGAACCCGATGATAGCAAGGATGGTAACAGCAGTCATGTGTCAGGTTTAGACCCAGTTACTGGCGAAATGACTGATATATCCAAATCGGGATTGAAAAATAACGCTAGTAAAACTGTAGAAATTAAGACTGAGAACCCTGCATCCTTAGATTCAAAGCAAAATGTGGCTGATGAAAGTAAAGAGAAATGTAAGAAGGAAATAGATAATATTGGTTTGCTAACAGAAATAAAAATCAAGATATCTCAGATGAATAGTTCCAGTAAGTATAAAATCATTTTTCAACAATGAAAAATATTGTTAAACATTATCATATCAGGGTGGTTTCAGTTGCTTCTTGACTTGAATGAATTTCAGTTTTATTCAAACATAAATACACCAAAATCTGATGTTTTTCACAACAGTAAATTTTCACTGCCATTCTTTTGATATAGTATCAGTAAGAAATATATTCCATCATGATCATATTTTTCAGAATTTTTTGTTATCGTTAGTTTAATAGTTTTTTTTTTTTTTTTTTTTAGATATAACCATTGCCACCAAGATATAACCATTGCCACCAAAGAGTAATTGATGAAATATGCAGCTTAATGTGAAGTGGATATTGATATACCAGATCAGGAAAGAACTGCAGTAGAATTGTTGGCTGGTTTATTAATGTTTATTTTCTTTTGTTTACTGTCTAGATATAACTTTTTTCCTTCAAATGTCTTTTCTTTTTCTTAGCCAAGTGGTATCGTCTGGGATGTGATGGAAAGTACAAAAGTTATGTGAATCAGTATTCATCTAATCCTTTAGCTCTCAACAAACTTCAGCACAATGAAGAAAGAGATAAAAAAAGACATTTATCTCATAAGTTTAGCTTGACACCAGCAGCAGAGTTCAAATGGAGTGGAGTATTGTATGGTAAGCTTGATTTTGTGAATTTTGTATTGTCTGCATCTTATGTAAGCCTTACTTTTTGGAAGCCTAATTTCCCTATTTCAGTAAAATTTCACCATTGCAGACTGCTTTGCTGTATTAACCCTTTTACTTATGACTTATAAACAATTACATCTGTGGAAAGTGGGAGAGACTCTTGCAGTAAGCATAAAAATGTTTATACCTTTTTTTGTCCAAAAATGCATAGCTCCAACAATTTTCAAGCTAAACTGTTTAGTTTTTATTTATTTTGCAGCTGAATGATTGTTCTATACAGTACCATAGGAAAGATCCTGTAAATAACTTTTTGTGGATTGAATAATAAGTAGAACTTACAAGATACAAGAAATTTTTGTGCTCCCCCCAAAAAAATTGCCAAAAAGAATATGTGAGAAAAAGATAAATACCCATATAATTATGTAGTTTTTGCAAATGTAAAAGTTGTAATCATTCCAAGGAAAATATGAAAAAGATAAATGACCAAGTAATGTCATGTATCATATAGGTTACTTCTTTCCCACTGTTATCCCGACATTAAGGGGTCTGTTGCCAGATGCGCCTTCTACACTGCCTTCTATCAAAGGCATCATCCTCCATCAAACCTCTTCTCTCCATATCTTCCTTCACTTTATCTCGCCATCTAATTCTCTGTCTCCCTCTTGATCTTCTTCCTCTAAAAGGGTTCTCCCAAGTCCTCTTCACTCCCTCTTTGTCATCCATCCTGAACACATGCCGATACCATTTCAATCGTGACTCTTATCACCTCTGTAATCTTTACTAAGCCTGCCCTTCTTATTATTTCATTTTCCAATCTCTTAAGCAGTGATATTCCCTTAATCCACCTAAGCATTCTCATCTCTGTTCTCTCAAGCTTTACCTCCTCTTTTCATCTTAAAGCCCATGTTTCTGCTCCATACATTAATACTGGTCTTATCACTGTGTTATATATCTTTACTTTTAGCTTGATTGGCATTTTTTTTTTATCACTTACAACTCCAGCTACATCTCTATACTTCTTCCATGCAGCTTTTATCATACTTTCAACTTCAGCCTCACATCCTCCCTCTTGGAATAAAGTAGATCCTAAGTATTTAAACTTTTCTGCCTGTTTTATAATCAACCCTCTTGTTTCTTGTATCACTATTCTGTCTCTATCTTCCCTACTGCTCAGCAAAACCTGTGTTTTATTCACATTCACCTTTAAGCCACCACTCTCTAAAGACTCCTGCCACTCTCCAACCCTTCTCTGTAGGTCTTCCCCATTTTCAGCATTAATCACCAGATCATTGGCGTACAACAGCTCCCACAGCTCTTCATTCCTGATCTCTTCACTCAACATATTCATGACCAGCGCAAACAAAAGTGGGCTTAATGCTTACCCCTGATGTAATCCAACACTAACTTCAAAGTTTTCTGTTTCCCCAATTGCTTTTATCACTTTTGTACTCGTTCTTTTATATATTATCTCGACCAGCCTAAACAACTTTTCTGGGACTTTCCTTTTCCTTAAACACCAAAACATCACTTCTCTTGAGATTCTTTTGTATGCTTTCTCTAGGTCTATAAATACACAATAGAGTGGGTTTCCCCTTAGCCTCTTTTCCTGTGGCTCTTACTATGAAGGTGGCATCCACTGTCCCTGTTCCTCTCATGAATCCATACTTCTGTTTCCTGATCTTTGCCATCTCTCTTAATCTCTCATCCAGTATTCTCTCTAAAACTTTAAATCCATCCTCATATATGTTACTTACCAAGTATTTACACAGCTAAAGTATCCAGCTCGTGCTGCAACTTTTTAATGTTTTTACATAAATGACATACCCCACCCACTACCAGGACACTTGTAGAACACAGCACCCATCAAAAAATCCATTTTCATACAATCAACTTACCTGTCAGATATATACATAGCTAAGACTCTGTCGTCCCCGACAGAAATTCAAATTTCGCGGCACACGCTGCAGGTAGGTCAGGTGATCTACCGTCCTGCCCTGGGTGGCAGGATTAGGAACCATTCCCGTTTTCTATTCATATTTTTTCTGTCGCTTGGAATGTAAACAACGTTTGCAGTTCCTCCTGACTTGATTTTTGGATTTCATCGCCATCGATCTTCTGGGCTATCTTTTGCAGGGAAGTACTGGATCTTTGGTTCGGCATACGCATATTAATTTGTTTTTATAACTTTGGCTTCGAAAATTTCGAAGAATTGTTTACGTGTAACTACCGAACTTTTCGGTAGACAATCACATAGTTTGCAAGAAGGAAAATTTTAATATTTATTCATAATAACGTGTAGTAAATGTTAGAATTGATTGAGCTAACTTCCTTCTTGAGGATGTAAGGAAAGAATAGTTACGCTTCCTTTAGAAGTTTATATAGCTCTCGTACTAACGAGCAGTTAGAGCATTAACATTACTAGTAGTGTGGTATCCTCATCTTCTTACTTCACAGAATCTTCAAATTCATATTGCAATTATAAGACAAAGGAATGTAGCTCAAAATACGAGCTATTGAAAGGTAAGAAGTGATTTTACTGTTAGTGCAGTGGTGGGTGCGTTCTGTTCGGCTCTGTTTCGCTCCCAGGCCTAGACCTCTTCCAAGCTCACATACCCAGAGGAGAAGGAAAGTCGAAAGCCTTACGGAGGTTATGGAGAATCCCCACCGATCAGGCGTCCCCTCGGCAGGATCTGTAGAATGTCCCAGACTGCCAAGTTCGCCATTGGAAAGGCGTCCTAATTAGTAGAGGGTGCGTTCGATCGGCTCTGTCTCGCTCTCAGGCCTAGACCTCTTCCAACTCACAAGCCCAGAGGAGAAGGAAAGTCGAAAGCCTTACGGAGGTTATGGAGAATCCCCACCGATCGGGCGTTCCCTCAGCAGATCTGTACAAAACGTCCCAGACTGCCAGGGATAAGCCATTGCAAAGGCAGCCTTTAAAAAGTGCGTCTGTTCTTGTTCCGTTTCTTCATCTTACATCCGAAAAGACGAAGAATGTACATGTTAGAAGTTCGGACGATCTGGCTCGTTCTCTGAATAAGAGAACACTGACTCACTGAGCGAGAGGCTGAGAGCCAGCCAGCAAGCTAGCGCGAGCCACGTTCCAACAGCCAGCAGCGAGCCGCGTTCAACAGGACTAGTGCGAGCCGCGTTTCCAACAGACTAGCGCGAGCCTCGTTCATACAGATAAACGCGAGCCGCGTTTCCAGCAACTGAGTGCGAGCCGCGGTTCCAGAACTTTTTCTTGGCGCAAGGCGCCTTCAAAGAGAAAACAGACGGCTTAACTAAGGAGCCTTATAGTAGAATGGCAATCAGAAGGATGCTTCCATTGAACGTTTGCTGGCAAGAGGCTCGTATAACAAGACTAGAGGCGCTCGGATCTATTAGGGCGCATGGGACCTTCCACGCAAGCGGAACGTTCCAGGAGCGAGTCTCCTTTCTAGCGTGCGGAACATTCCAGGCGCGCGGAACTATCCAGACGCCAGGCGCTAGGCGCAAGGATCCAGACGCCAGGCGTCAGAAGATTCCAAAAATCGTCATTAGAGAGAGAGGTCAGTCGCGAGACTCCTCTTTGAATTTTTAACTTGAGCAACTTTCCCCTGGCAAATGTGCAAGATGTCGCACAGGCGGCCGTTGCTTTTGTCAGAAGGATTCTGATACTAAGAGAAGCCCCTTTTCATTATTCAGAAGACTCCTTTGTTAGGCAGTTCCTCTCAATTCGGACTGGCTTCTCCTTCATCCATGCTCTTCCCTCGTTTTGAGGAGGCAAGAGCTTTGGGAGTTTTTCTTAATAAGATCTCATCGATGGTTGGGTATGATGGCGGATAGAAAATATCTACTTCCTTCCGTAAACCCTAGTGATGAACAGGAATTCTGTCTCTTCCGCAATTTATGAAGAAATCACGAAGATTTAAAGAGTTCCTTGATTAACTTCGTTCCTTAAGGATATATATATACTCTTTCTATCGTTCTATTAACGAAAGAACGAAGATAGTAGAAGGTAGTAGAGTTTCTGCTGTATGAGAATACGATACGGTCAAATCATAAACACGTTACACATACCGTAGTTACTTCTTTTCTGTGCAACTCAATTACCAGTATCCTTCTACGTCTTTCCTAGGAAGGACTATGCTTAAAGGGATTGTTAAGACTACACCTACTTAGCTTCTAGATTTATCGAAGTCTTGTTTCGCTTAAATATGCTTTAATAAGAACTTCCTGAAGTTCGATGATAATTTTATAAAATTCCTTTATTAATTGGAGTAGCTGGCAACTCTGGAAGAGTAAGCGGGGACTGCTTGCGCTGAGAGCCTGAGACCAACGCAGTACGCCTACGCCAGTTACTGTCAGTACCATGTAGGTGTCAGTCATGAGCGGTCGGGCGTATCTCTCTCTCCTGCCGGATGGAACAACTTTCCGTATCTCTCCCCTACAATCGCGGTCTTAACCTCGGATTGAGGGGATAGTTAAGCTAACATAAATAAAATATTGTATGCCTTTTGCTAAGAAGCTTTCAATAAGAGAGATAGTACAACCTTTCAATGCTGTTTACCGTAGGTAAAACATTATTAAAGGATTCTATCGCAGCAGAACATTATATTATGTAATGCTCTCAGGCTTACGAAAGCATAGCTTATTAGAGTACCTGCTCAGAAGAACATGGATGAGTCGGATGGGAAACATTCTCTTTGGGGCAGAACTTGTTTCCCTGAATGGACTATACTACGTATATAAAGCTTTTTCCTACTAAGAACGGAATTAACATGTGAAAGGATGTCGGGTACCATAAAGGCACAGGTCTGGCACATAACATAAAAAGAATTAGAAGAAAGCGCCAGTCTGGCGCAACGCGCCAGAAGTACCAACCTGGCGCAATGCTCCAGAAGCGCCAGCCTGGCGCAAAATTTGCGCCAGAAGCGCCAGCCTGGCGCAGTGAGCCAAGAGCACCATCCAAGATTTTCTCGTTTTAGCGAGTTATTAACCTAAGAGTCCAGTAGCCTCTCGGACACCAAGCTCGGTAACGGCAAGATTTGTTCCTGATTTCGTTACCCATTTAATCACTTAGGCCATTTCCACGACACTCTCATATCGCATAGAGCATCGAGAATCTCTTTTTTCGCTCCTATTCGCGTTAACAAAGAGATCCTTCTCGATCGACGATAATAACTGTTAACATGTTTAACATTTATTGGAAAGAGTTGTGAGAACCTGCGGAAAGTCTTCTTCATAAGATGATCTCTCAGTAAGGTAGAAGACGAACAGGCTTCCTATAGACTGCTTCCTTTTCCTACTTCTCCCCCGATTGAAGATGACGTGGGAAAAGCTTCAAGGAAGATTATCTTGCCAGTACAAGAGCAACTGGCCTCTTTGGTGGGAGTGTTAGCGCCTCGTAGGAAGGACGTTGCGCTTCCAATCAAGAAGTCTCGTCCTCTCTCCCCTGCGAAGCGAGAGGTGTCATGCAGACGTGAAGCTTCCAAACATATCGCAGAGGCTTCGGTTTCGAGAGCGAGATCGGGAGAATCTTACGGAAGACACGTAACGCCAGAGAGACGTGAGACGTCGTCAAGACATGGATCGTCATTTAAAGCTGCTTTTAGACGCGAGGCTCCAACCAAAATTTTGGCGCCAGTTAGGACGCCTTTTGAGAGCGAAGCGTCTTCCAGGCGCGAGGCGTCATCCAGACGTCAGCAGCCACACGAACGGGAGGCGTCAGCCAGGACGCTTGGCTGACTAGAAGCGTCATCCAAGCGGGAAGCGTCATCCATTTATGGAGAGAAGCCTGGGCTGTTGGCGCCTTCCAGGACTATTAAAGCGGGGAAGAGGAAGGAATATCATTCCCTTAGCCCCTCTCCTATTAGGAGTTTGTCTCCTCCAGAGGAAAGACGTACTGAATTAGCAGCGGAGACTCATCTAGACCCCGAGTTAGAAGTAAACTCGGAGGAGAGTATCAAGGAAGAGAAGGACTGTCGAACTATAATGTTTTGACAGCCTTGCTTCTAGAGGAGTATGGAGACGACTTGACTCCTGCCTCTCCTCCTTCTCCGCGCTCTCTTTTCTCGAGTGCAAAGACGAAGAAATCTTCGTTTTTTCTTAGAATGAAGCCCGCCATTTCGATGAAGAGGGCTCTTCAGTCTTTAGACTCTTGGATGAAGTTGAAGAAGGAGTTAGTTAGAACGGTCTTCTGCATGCCTCCAGCGAGACTAGCTGGTAAAAGAGGCATTTGATATCAGACGGAGAGAATATGGGTATTTCTCTTCCGTCTATGTCAGAAGCGGACTTTTCGACCTTAGTTGACGCTTCACGTAGGAACAAGGTTTGAACTCTGCCCGTATAACTTGGGGCATTTCAGAACTGGACCATCTCCTCAAGGGACTCTTTCATGTATTGGAAGTTTTTCAACTTCTTAGATTGGTCCCGGTCCCTTGGGGTGATGTCCAAGAAAGCCCATGATTCTGAAGGACTCGAACCAGAAGTCCTTCTGTGTATTTTGTCTTGTATAGACAAAGCGGTTCAGGATGGCTCGGTTGAGATCTCCTCTTTGTTTGGAGCAGGTCTTCTTAAAAAGAGGAGAGTATATAGTGTCTTTTTAACCAAAGCTGGTCTCCCACGCTCAGAGGGCAGCGCTTCTGTACTCGCCTTTGTCTTGACTTTTTTGTGTTCCCTTCTCAGTTAGTGAAGGACATTTCTCGTTCAATAACTGAGAAGGCGACTCAAGACCTTCTGACACAGTCAGTAAGGAAGAAGAAACCTGCAGACAGCCCCAAGAACACTGTCATTGTCTGATGAGGAGAAAGACCGGGCCTACAACCTGACACAGATGCGCTAGATGCGAACATATAGGACAGATAAGAGTGTCCGATGTGGACATTGCCAGACATCCTCGAGACTCTACCAAGCTCGAAGCTCCGGCAAGTGGGGAGGAGCCAACCAGGCGCGAGGCGCCAGGCAGGAGCGAGGCGCCAGGCAGGCGCGAGGTGCCAGCCAGCAGCGAAGCTCCAGGCAGGCGCAAGGCGCCACTCCAACCGGGCGCGAGACGCCAGCCAGGCGCGAAGCTCCAGGTAGGCGCAAGGCGCGAGGCGCCAGGCAGGCACAAAGCGCCAACCTGGCGCGAGACGCCAGCCAAGCGCCAGGCAGGCACAAAGCGCCAACCTGGCGCGAGGCGCCAGCCAGGCGCAAGCCAGGCTCTAGGCGCGAATCTCCAGCTAAGACGCGAGGCATCAACCAGATGCGAGGCGCCAGTCAAGCGAAAGGTACCAGACAAGCGCTAGACGCCAACCAAGAGCGAAGCACCAGCCAGGCGCGAGGTTCCTGCCAGGCTTCAGGCTTCAGTCGGGAGAGATCCATTTCAAGAAAGCCCTGATCTTTGAAACATGGAGATCTCCTAAGCACTTCATAAGTGACTTGATTCCTTCAAACAGCTGAGAATTAAAAGCGCAGGAAGTGCGCGCTTTTGCAAATTCTTGTTCTTTACATAACAATATGTCATATAAGACATATTAGCTGTGTTGTACGGTAGAGGCAACTCTGTGTTGACTTCTCATTACACAAAGGATGTCAAGTTAACCTACGAGAGATCCTTCTCTTTTGGTTTATACGTTTCTGCGGATACATTACTGGGATAAGGAGCCGACACTGATCCTTAACTTTGAGTTAAAGTTTTTTAACTTAGTGAAATTATTGGGGTTTTTGAAAGGAGTGTGTGGATAACTCTTTCCAATTTGAGCGCGAACCCTCGGGTTAGGATCAGGTGATCGGGATCGGTGTTGCGCTCCTTCATAAGGTGTATTGTCATAGAAGTGGTCCAGTACCCATTGACAAAGTCCTTTCAGGCTCTGCCGAGTAAGCGGTTCATATCCCATCGGCAGACCCACAAGATCTCTTAGCCATAGATCACATATCTCGCTAAAGTCTTGAGGTGATGCAGACTACTGGGCAACAGCCACGAAGTCTACCACTATCAGATAGGAACCAAGGTTTATTTATACCTACAACATATGTTGTTTACCTGTCTATTCCATGTTAGCTGTCTCTTATCCTCCACCAAAGGGTGTCAATCAGCTATGTATATATCTGACAGGTAAGTTGATTGTATGAAATGATATTGTTATAATACAATAAAGTTTCATACATACTTACCTGGCAGGAGATAGACGAATTTAAATGGGCCCACCCCAGCCTCCCGCGGAGGACAGGTGGAAGAGAAAAAATATGAATAGAAAACGGGAATGGTTCCTAATCCTGCCACCCAGGGTTAGGAACGGTAGATCACCTGACCTACCTGCAGCGTGTGCCGCAAAATTTGAATTTCTGTCGGGGGACGACGGAGTCTTAGCTATGTATATATCTGCCAGGTAAGTATGTATGAAACTTTATTGTATTATAACAATATCATTTCTGCTGCCTGTGCTGTGAACATTGTGCCATTTGCAGCAGCTTTTGTTGGAATTTGCAGTTGTTAATTTTTCATAATAAAATTGGTGAAGTACAATTGTTTCGTCTGTTAGTGCAGACAGTAATCAGTCTTTAGTAAGAATTTTAATCAGTTTTTCAACAAATATATCATTCTCAGCAGTTCTAGTGTTTGCTATTGCAGCCAGGTAGGCTAGGCTACTTAAAGCCCACTACCTTTCTCTCCGAGAAACATTTGGGCCTCCGGGAGTAAGTCTTCCCTCATACAGGAGAGCAGTAGAAGATGTTCAGAACACTGGCATGGAGGGATTTTACAATTTTCTTATCATGGTTCCCAAAACAATTGGTGGGTTGGAGATCAGTCCTCTATGTAAGTGCCCTCAATCATTTTGTCTTGGAAGACAAATTTCAAGATGGTGACAAGCCAATCTGTCCTTGCATCCATTCATCAGAGCAACTGGATGGTAATCCTAGATATGCAAGATGCCTATTTTCATATTTCATATTCCAATTCATCCAGTATCCAGAAAATATTTTTAGGTTTGTCATTCAAGACAAAGTTTACCAGATTTGGGTCCTTTCAAAATGGCTCCACTTAGTAGGGAGCAATGTGGGTCTACTTAGATGACTGGCTACTTCTTTTAAACCTTGTCCGTACTTTACTATATACTGAAATGTGTAATAATTTTCAGTAATTTTTTAGTCTTTATTTTGCTGCATTTTCTATATTATTGTCTTAAAATGCTTAGAATGATAATTTGCAAGTATATTGCAAAGCTGTTGTAGATAAACATGCTGAGCTAGGCAACAATTAAATTTAAGCACTATATAATGCACATTACATAATAGTATATATTTTAAAGTGTTTATGATACACAGGTATAACTTGCATAACTTTAGTAACAAAAAAGCTCTGGTAATTCAACAGTTTGATGGTCTTTTTTTAATAAAAGTATACATTTTCCTTCTTATCAATGAAAAAAAAATATCCAGCACTATTCGCACTATTCATGAAATGAAATTTTAGCACCCTGAAAACAACCAATAATGACAAGTAACTCTGCTGACTGACCTTGAGTAAACTGATGCATCCACCTTTTATTTTACCCATTACAGTGGTCCCCCTGTATTCGCGGGGGATGCGTACCAGACCCACCCGCCCCGTGAATAGTTAGAACCCGCAAATGTTTGGAACCCCTTTAGTAAAAATGCTAAAAAACAGTCTATTTTGTTAGTTAAAACTCAAGAAAAATCCACTAAAAAACTCAAGAAAAATCCACTAAAAATCTTTTACTTGTTTTTTTTAATAGTTTTGTCACAAAAAGTGCATTTTATGATGAAATTGATCAATAAAACCAGGAATTTGTGGATATTTCTCATAGAAAAATACTGCAAATGTACGAATTTTCCGCGAATAATGCGGGGAAACGTTTCAGAGAGAAATTCGCGAATACGGGGGTCCACTCTATTATTTATGTGAAACCTGCTGTAAGGTTGAAAGTAACTTAATTTGAAAATAGCTTGAGGGGAGATAAAGACTGTATACTCACATATAGTGCTGAAACACTACTCATGAATGCAACAAATTTTTACTAGCTGTTGAATGTAAACATTGACAACACATTGTCAGTTTGGTTGCAATATTTTTTACAAGATATCTTAATTTTGTAGCATATCTATGAAAATACAGAACAGTGATACACAGATACTTGTGAAGCTGCCATGGACATATGAAACCTAGTCTATGTATATGGTACATACAATCTTGATGCACATAATATATTTTATATTTAAGATTTATTTTGTTAAAAATTTGTGCATAATATGAGAATACGGACACTCGTCACATAAGGACTGACTAGGTTCCAATCCTACAACTAGGTCTGTAAGTGAAATTTTCTTTGGTGAGGAGTTGCTTCCCTCCACCTCCTTTCCATGTCTTCCAGTGGATAATTGGATGGTAACAATGAGTTTTTGAATATCTACAAAAAAGTGGAATTAAAAACGAATTTGGTTAAATGTAAGGAAATGTTGAAAACTGTGCATTAGAATAAATGTTTTAGAATAAGAATTTTACTATTATTGGATGAAGTTAGTAAGTGATTGCATTTTTGTGATGTAAAGCTGATGTGTAAGCCTATAGCTTATTGGATAGCCTTTGTGTATAGTACTGACACATGTACACAATGTATGCAGTTGCTCTCTCTGGTGCTGAATTTTAATTGAAATTTAATTAATGCATCATGTTACTCTCTCTCTCTCTCTCTCTCTCTCTCTCACTTATTGTTTTTATTGGCATTGGAGCTAGAGAGAGTAAGGTCAATCTAACACAGTAAGCGCAATGTTCCAAAATGCATCCAAATAATTGTATCATACAAAGTTTTAATTTTTTAAGCCTTAAAATACTGTGGTTTTTTATTTTTTTTATTTTATTACAGGAAATAAGGAATCTCTCATATCAACTCTCCGACACACCATACTGTCATTAGAACAAAGTATCTCATCACATCTATTTCACCCTCACTGGTCCAATGTCCGTAAAGCCTGGAATTTAGCGGTCATGTCTTCAAATGAACCTGTCAGTTTCACCAAAGTTTTGATGTGGCTTGTTGCTTGTATAAAACCAGTGGTGTTCAATTCAGTTTGGCATGACTCATTAGGACATGTTAGGTAAGTACATTATTTTTATTTCAATTATTATTATTTGTTGAGTATATTTATTTGTTAATACATGTTGCTTCTTATTATTATTACTATATTACTATTAGTATTATAACAGGCATTCTTCGTTTATCGTTGTTGCCGGTTAACAGTGTTCCGTTTTTATGCCTTTGGCTAACGACATTGTTAAACAGATTTTTGGCAATGGTAATTAGTTAAATCCTTTTACGTCTTTTGGCTAATGACATTGTTAACCAGATTTTCAGCAATGGTAATTAGTAATGAGTTTAATCTTTTCTGTATCTGACATAGGGGGAGATGTGAAAGGATTAGCACCTGGCCAAAGAGTCTCTCTCTCTCTCTCTCTCTCTCTCTCTCTCTCTCTCCTCTCTCTCTCTCTCTCTCTCTCTCTCATATGCCAAAGGATACTCTAGAATGTGAGAGATGGATAGATAGATAGATAGAAAGATATACATAATGTATACTGTATTTGACATTTCTGATTGTTTATTCAATGTAAGCCTCTCTCTCTCTCTCTCTCTCTCTCTCTCTCTCTCTCTCTCTCTCTCTCTCTCTCTCTCTCTCTCTCTCTCTCTCTCTCTCTCATCGGCTGGAAGGGTTAAAAGTGAATCACACAGCAGGGTATAAATAAAGAATTAGGTGCAAATACTGACGACTTATAGCAAAGATGCTATTGGAGCAGGACATCAGCTTTGCTAGTTGCCGATTGGCTGGTAGCTTTGATGTTTTGTGAGGGACACTCTCTCTCTCTCTCTCTCTCTCTCTCTCTCTCTCTCTCTCTCTCTCTCTCTCTCTCTCTCTCTCTCTCTCTCTATAATTTATTTTAATTTAATGGTTTCTTTTATTCTAGTTTAATGTTTACTGATACTTAATGTGTATTCTTATGACCTAGTTTTTCAATTAATGTTTATATAATATACCTTCGTGTATGTACTGTCACCAGTGTATTAAATATTTTTAGCACTTGATGGACAGGGTTATAAATCAATAGGCAGCACCCCAGGTCGGCAAAGCTTTGAGGTCGTCCAATTTAAGAAAAAACCTCAATGGAAAGAGGGAATATATACAAATGCATACTGTGTAAGAAAAAAAAAATTAAAAAATTTTGTCAACCTTCCATGAAAAGTTGAAAATTAATATTACAACCCCTTGTGTGGCCTCTTTTACAAGACAATCATAAATTTATGAAGGTAAACATGATTTTTCTAATAAATGTATTTTATTGTGTAAATTCTTAATTACAGCTTACACAATATCAAAACATAAGAAATAAATTCAGCCACAAATTCTATGTATATTTGTAGTAAAATATTTATGTAAATTTACAGAGAACAAAGATGCAGTAACATTTTGGGGTTTATTCATGTTTTTGCAAAATTACATCTATACTGACATACCACCATAAAAAATAAGAACTAAAACCAACAGCAACCCCAAGATATAATTATGAGCAAATTTACAAAAAGACGTCTAGTGAGACAGAGGCACTACATCCTCCCTTGAAGTTAAGAACCCAACTAAGTCTCATGAGCTACCCAGGTGATTTTAGCCAGTCTAAAAGTTTTCAAAAGTGAATTTATGGGCTATAGTATAGAAGTAATGGCATCTCTTTCCCGCCCGATTCCCCTTAATTGATGGCATATACTAATTTTGTTCCTCACCATGGGTGACTCCGTCCACCACCCAAAACCTGTTATTGATAATCATGTGAGCATGTCCGTCCATTAAATAGTTATGGAAAGTTTAAGAAATTATATAATGAAAATAGGAGAATGGTAAAAAAATGGCAAATGCCTTTTAACTTGGATGTGTGTAAAGTGTTACAAATAGGAACAAACAACCCTCTTGCCAGCTACATGCTGTTTGGGAATGACTTAAATAGTGTAGAACAAGAGGAGAACCTTGGAGTCAGTATTACCAAGGACTTAAAATCCACAAAACATTGCATAAAAGCTGGAAAGAAGGCACAGAAACTAAAGGGATACATGAAGAGGCAGTTTAAATACAGAAACAAGGAAACAGTGCTGCAGCTCTACACATCAATAGTTAGACTTCATCTTGAATATGCAGTACAGTTTTGGTCATCAGCAATAAGGAAAGACATAAATAGATTAGTAGGGGTACAAGCAAGAGCCGCAAAGTTAATTCCATCCATCAGGCAAATAGGTTACCGAAGACGACTGTAGAGCTTGAACATGTATAGCTTAAGAAACACAACAATTGCAGGACAACTAATAGAAACATTTTAAATACTGTAAGGCTTAACAAAAGTAGACAGTAAACTATTTACGTAAAAAAAAAAAACAGACGAAATAATGGATGGTAACTAGAAATGAAGAGATACAACACATCCCATTGTGGGAATTTCTTTACATACTAGATATGTGATACATGGAATAAATTGCCACCAGAAGTTGTAGACAGCAACAGCGTAGAATAGTTTAAAAGAAAGCTAGACAAATCATTAGGACACTGAATGAATAGTATAACCTGCCCTGAGAGGTAAGTGAGCACACAATGTCTCCTTGGATGGACTAACAAGTCGTTGAGACATCCTAATTCTCGTAATTCTCTCTTCTCTTCTCTGAGCAAGAGGGATCCTAAAGGAGTCATTTAGTATCTTCTGTCCTTTAGGCTTAAGATCCAGTTTGTACTGCATTTTCTATTACATGACATGCCGTATAATATATTCAACTTGAAAAATACCACGTTTTTTACATGAATCCCCCATTAGGTATTTCAATAACCAGTTTGAATATAGAAGAAAAGCCAGTAAAAAGAAGAATAGAGAAGCTTCTTTGCAACAGAAACCCAGCTGAAATGGCCATTATTTTAAACAAAACTTGTCTGAAAAACATATGAAAACATTGTTATCCTGCTGACCTGCTTTCCACTGAATAGAATGCCCATATATAGACTAAGGTACTGTAACCCTCATGTCTTTAAAAAATGAGGTTTTTTGGAAAGTAATTACCTTTAATCCTTTATTGTAGATTTAACAGAGTGACAGCACTTGAGAGGGAAGAAAAGAAAAAACAGGAAAAAAGAGAGAAAAAGGACCCAGATCAAGAGGAACTTCGGCCTGTCACAATTGTGAAGTATACGCTGGGTCTAAAGCATCAGGTAACTCATTGAAAGGAATTATGATGATTTCATGACATTAATGATCATCTTTACTTTTTCTGTAACTTGGTTGTAGAAATGAAATTTTTTGTAGAAATTAGTTTTAAGGTTTAGTATTTAATTAATTTTCATTTTGTTTCATAATACATACCTGTACTTTAAATAACTCAGAATATTAGCTGAATACATACCTGTACTTTAAATAACTCAGAATATTAGCTGCATTGTAAAAATGATTGAATATTTTCAAGCTCATTGCAGCAGAATTGACATTTTTCTTTACTGTTGTTATATTTTTAGGTATGGAAATTGAAAGGTGAAGAGTACCGAATGCATGCCATGTGGGGATGGCAATGGCTTGCGTCTCACAGGCAAACAAAGCATGTTCCAATGTCATCAGTTGGATTACGTGCAGGTCCTGACAAGTATATGGTCCCTATCAAGGGTTCTGCTGGTCTGCAAAGCCTGTCAGTTAATCCTTCCATCTTTAAGCAGTTGACTTTGAAAACACCATCCTTGAAACCTTCTCTGCTCTCTCCCAAGCAACTAGCTGCAGAAGCAGATTGTTCTGAAGCACCACCAGAAGAGAAAAAGAATGAAATCATCATTGCAAGTGCAAGTATGTAACTTATATTTTGCATGTAGAAGGATGTAGTACTTGCTATGTCACATCATCGTCATTAATGTTTTTACATCAAATTTTTATTTTGCAGTAATAAGACTTGAAATACGTTCTCTTCATTGTTTTCTATCTTGTGTACTTGCAGCCCCATTCCATTATTTTCTGGGCCCTCATCTTTCCTTTTTGAATTATTCTATTTTTTGTAATAAGTATTCCTTATCCCCAATCATCTCATCTGTTGTCAAGGCATTTCTAACTACTTATCCTTCTTCTGAGTTGGGTGCATCTAATAATATTTGTCTTAATCTTCCAATTTTGTATGTAGCTAATCTTCCAATTTTGATATAGCTGCTCCAGGTAATTGAACTATGGTCCACATAAGTGTTTTGGCTACTGCAGTGAAAGTTGTTCTTCATGACACAACGGAAGCTCTTTAATTAAGTGGAGCCTGGTGTAGATTCAGCCTTAGCTGTCATGAGATTTTTCTTGTAGGGGTCCCAAATGGCTGGGTAGCCATGTCCAATGAGAGATTAAAGATTTATTTGCACTTTTGTTTCACCAGTTAAATATTCAGTGAAAAAAGTGGTCTATCTGTGAGTGAACATGTTGCCGTCTGGTTGTTTACCCCATAGCGCTAGACAAGCCCCATAAAACTGAATTGCCATTAACCGAGTCTGCCAATGAACGGTGACTGCCTGTATACATATATATACGTGAAATACAATGAAACTTATTTTCTTGGAAAAATAAGGTATCTTTAAGGAAAATATACCACTTACCACACCACACATACAGTCAATCACACATCAATTTTGTACAACTAATTAATCAAAGAAACCCAGTGGACCGTACTCGCGGACTCTTGTATTCACAGATTTCTCTTTGGAACATATCAGCCTACTAGAAAGTATTGCCCTCGGAATTGGGAGAGCAGTTTGCCCCTTTTAAGCGGAACTAAGGATGTCACAGTAGCCTCTACCTTTTTAGCTTTCATAAATTTTTATGCCCCGTACGTGCATTCTGCTTTCAACCTACTGGGAATGTAACAATTCTTTGTTTCATGGAGGTTAAAACAGTATTGAAATCTTCCAGTGCCTTGAGACTTTCTCTAGTAACTGGCTTGTTATCATGAAAGGAAGCAAAGGATTTTTTTCTACTGTCTCTTCACCTTGTTTAAGGTGTCAAGTTTTTGCAGAGGGGATACAGTGTACCTGCAGCACCCACCACTTGATGGATGGGTTGTGGTTTTATCTCAGTGTAGGTGACAATGTTGGCTGGTTGGTTTTTATTTTGTTGCTGCACCCAGGGCAAGGGAAGGCATCCATCATGCTTTGCTAGCCATTGGAGTACTTCCTTTGCTACAAAGTTCCCACTAAGTTGGAGGCAACCCATGACTATACCGCTACACTACTACAAGTTAAGATGAGCACCAACCAGAGGCTTTAGCCAACTCAGTAGCTCTCTTAACTGACAGGTAATGACAAGCATTGTTTCAGTGCCAACATTTAATCT